>NW_015505445.1:562717-567472 GCF_001515645.1 Sinocyclocheilus grahami | reverse complement strand
TGTTTTGGCCATCAGATATTTCAAGAAATAAATTATTACGAGCATGATGAACGAAAAACAAATCAGTGAAGGAAAACAAATATTTTTATTAGAAGCAAAGTCAGTTGTGGTCTAGTTAAGGATACAGTCAGAAAATTTTAACTGGTGTATATATAACTGGATAGATAGATATATACTGTATATATACACACACTACCATTCAAAAATTTGATTTACATTTCAGTTACATTTAAATTGGAAATTCAACTTTGCCAATACAGGAATATATTTTAATATATTAAAATAGAAAACAGTTATTTTAAATTGTAATAATAGTTCAAAATATTACTATTTTTGATCAAATAAATGCAGCATTGGTGAGCATAAAATACTACTTTCAAAACCACTAAAAATCATACTAAACTTTTGCATGGTAGTGTATATGAATTTTATGTTTTTTATGCTATAAATTGTGTATTTTGCTATATAAATATGCAAGCAAAATACATGTATTGATTTTTATATAATATATTATATATAAATGTAATAAAATACAAAATAAGCTTTTTTTGAGAGAAAAGCAGAAGTCAGCCAAGTGCTCTTCTCTGACTCAGCTCTGAGTTACTTTTCCATGGAATCTGAAACCAAGATGCAAAATAGCCTGGCATGTTGTGTTCTCAAAGTTCACATCGGCCCCTGCAGACGCTGAAATACCACCAGACTCTGCTGGAACACTGACAACTTCTCTTGACAAAGAAAGTAACTGGATGTTCTTTGGAGACTCTTCTTCCTCTTATGGTTTTGCAGCAGAATTGGCCATCCTTCAGTCAACATTAGCTGGCTCAACTGTTAACAGCTAACACACTCAAAATGACTGCTGGGGTGGACCGAACCTTTCGGGTATCTCTTGACCAGATTGGATCTTATAAGACCAGCCTTGAAGAATTTACTGTCAGTGATAACTTAGCAAATGTCAAGAAATTATCTTTGGAGTGTCACCAATCTTATCCGTGTCTGGGTGTATTATTGTAAAGTTCACTGAATGATGGGTGTAGGTTTTATCAAAAGACACACAAAAAGAAAATGTCCCCAGAACTGATTAAATCTAGGTTGTCTTCAAAGCAAGACAATACACAGCTGGTATGAAGGTTGGGGAAATTAAAAATCTCAATTAGGGTGACAACATCAACCTTAGATTTACTTTAAGCACAACTAAAAAGTAGTCAAAAAGATAGCAATGAACAAAATACTGTAAAAAAATACTGTACTTCAGAGTTAAATAATAATAATAATAATTTAAAAACTTTAATTTTCATAAAATCATTATGCTTAAATTAATTAGAAATTAACAAGAAGACTTAAATCTGTGCAGAACATTTTTAAATTTGTTGCTCATTTACATGAACTGTATAAACAAACTGATTCATTAGAACACATTCTTTACAACACTTCATATGAGAGAAATTAACTGCTTACTATTAAATGATTTGCTATCAGAATAATTTCCATCAGAAAGGGGGCTGTTTGGTCATGCTAAACTGTTACTCATTGAAAAAAGTAGTTTGTTACCAGAAAGGATTTTATTTTAAAAACAACTGAACTGAACTGTCACACTACTGACAAATGTAGTTGCGCCGCTGTTCGCTGTTTGCTCACAACACTGGTTGCTAGACTCTTTCCTCTCTTTTACTGTGCAAAAAGGCAAATGCTAAAAAAAAAAAATGCTTAAAAGCAATCACACTGCCAGTTGGTTCAGTAAAATTATTTTCATGACAATCCAAAACCAAATATACCTAATATCTGTGAGAAAGGAATTAAAGAATTAGAGGAAGTGCAGTGTATTTCAGTGTGACAAAGCTGAAAATGACTATTTTGCATATTGTTGAATATATGCATAAGCCACTTCATTTTCTTTCCACCAGCATTTATTTATGGTTACATATCTGCATAAA
Source organism: Sinocyclocheilus grahami (assembly GCF_001515645.1). Lineage (NCBI taxonomy): Eukaryota > Metazoa > Chordata > Actinopteri > Cypriniformes > Cyprinidae > Sinocyclocheilus > Sinocyclocheilus grahami. Next base: position 565,541 of record NW_015505445.1, on the reverse strand, counting down.
TAAACCAAGAGCTGGGTCGAAAGTCAAACTTATTCGACCTTGGAGACTATCGCTGTATTGTCCGTGTAAAAGTAAAGGTAGTGTCACGACTTCAACTGTCACTGTGCTCTTCTTCTTCCTGTATATTGATACTCTCGTAATGTTCGGTTAAATCTGTGTTTTCCACAAAGACGCACTAAAGGGAAATGTAAGCGTTTAAATCGAATGTCACTCACAAGGTTATTACTTCCCTCCCTTGTGCTTGCCTGAGCATTTACATGATGCTGACCCAAGCTACGAAACACAATATACCACAGAGCATGGAGCATGCTGCTATTTTCAGAGCAGACGCCTCACTATATGCGGGACAGTATCTTAGAATCTCTAGCACAATTTAGTCATTTAGACCCCTCCCAATTTCAAAGCCAATTTCCGTCCTTACAGTAGCATGCATTACCCTCTCAGAAAGATAAATTTGGCATGCTAATTCCTAAAGCTCTAGCTAGTGTACACACCAAAGAAGTAATGAATCTTGAACATATCTCTGTAAGTAGGTTAATTTGCTGTTTTTGTAATTTTTTTTTTTTAGATGAGTCTTTAGTAAAGCAGTTGATGCACATTTAAAATTGAAACTGGTGAAACTCTGGAAAGCAAATGGAAAATGGGTCACAGCAGGATGCCACTGGGATAGGCTGTTAGAAATCCAGTAGTTTACTGGATTTATGCAACGGCAAACACGAAGGACAAATACATTGCCTCTCACCTGGAAAATCAATAGCAATCCGTGCCATTACTTTTCAAGTTGATCCTTACGGGAGTAAGCTGCCAATTTGCCAAAACCAACCACTTAAATGGTTTGTAATAGCAATGAAATTATGCATAAATTGCTAGCACAGAACATCATGCTCATACCTGTACTGAGGGGAAGGGACTCCTGATGCCTCACAGGTTAAAACAGCCTCCTGCTCAGCAGTATGGATAGGCAGTATCAGATCTTCTGGTTCCTTTTTCCAGCTTGGACCAAGAAACTTTGTGTCTTCTGCTTGTGCTGAGGAGACTGAGACAGAGAAAATCCATTTGTATTACATTTAATAAAAATACAGTTCAATCATGACAACTCTCTTGAGTGAATGATTTCAAACAGCATTTACTGGCATGAGGAATGTAATGTGCATAAGCTTCATTTTGGTGTACAAGATATGCTATGCTGCTGTTGCTGAGCAATCACAAGAATTTGTTTAGCTTAGTAAAACGTGAACTCGCGATGCCTTGAAAGTGGACAAAACCAGCTTTTTTGATAAAACGTGTTTAGGGTTCAGATCGCGCTATATTTGGAGAATAATGCACGGCAATCAGCGTATATATATATATATTAGGGCTGCACAATATATTGTTTCAGCATCGATATCGCGATGTGCGCATCCGCGATAGTCACAAGCTCCCGAGCGCTTTGGAAAGAAGGAGAAAGCGGCGCGACAGGCATTTTTCCACGCGACATGTGAACGGCCCCATAGTCTTTCTACACTGGATGCGACAAATCGACCATTGGATATCAACTTTTTGTCAGTACGTCATAAATAGAATCATCAGTTTACTGTCGGGGATTTGTCATGTCATGCCGCGCCACATCCAGTGTAGACAGCATTACTGATTATAACGGGTTCATTGTATCTTGTCGCGTCACGCCGCAGCGCCGCACAGCGCCGCTCATGTCTGGAGTAGACATGGTGAGAGCCACGCAGATGCACGTGAACACTGAATTCTCTTCACTTCTGCATCTATTTTTGCCTGAAATACTGTTCTCTGCAAGTATCCTTGTAAACGCAGTTGCTTATGGCTCAGGTGAAGGGAAACAATTGAGAAAGAAAATGGATGTGTAACAGTATATTGGTTTACAGCACTTTAATGTTCCTGAGGCTTTCTGTGTTATGAATTTTAATCAAACAACAAAACACAAAGAAAAATAACTTTTGCATCTTTAATATAGATTTATTAGATTTAATTTATACAGTGAACACTATGCAGTGTCATTTTACATTTGATTATTCAATTTCTGTACCTGAATACTGTTAGACTTACCTGAAAAATATAAAGCACTGTTTATATCATTTGTATCTTTGTTCTGTTATATTTATCTATGCTTGTAATTTGTTTATTTCCTATGCTGATTTACTCGCCTACAAAATCACACCAATCATTGATTTTTTTTTTAAATAAACTATTCAAGTCATGTGGTGATTTTTTTTTTCATATCGCAATATATACAGCAGAAAAATAAAATATTGCATCAAATATACACTGTATATATATATATATATATATATATATAAATACATGCTTCAGAAGACATCACACCCCCGTTGTCAGAATTGTATGTAATATATCTAAAAACACATTATAAAATTATAAACGCAACACTTTTGTTTTTGCCCCCATTTTTCATGAGTTGAACTCAAAGATCTAAGACTTTTTCTATGTACACAAAAGGCCTATTTCTCTCAAATATTGTTCACAAATCTGTCTAAATCTGTATTAGTGAGCACTTCTCCTTTGCCGAGATAATCCATCCACCTCACAGGTGTGGCATATCAAGATGCTGATTAGACAGCATGATTATTGCTCAGGTGTGCCTTAGACTGGCCACAATAAAAGGTCACTCTAAAATGTGCAGTTTTACTGTATTGGGGGGTCCGGGGGGTCTGAAAATCAGTCAGTATCTGGTGTGACCACCATTTGCCTCACGCAGTGCAACACATCTCCTTCGCATAGAGCTGATCAGGTTGTTGATTGTGACCTGTAGAATGTTGGTCTACTCCTCTTCAATGGCTGTGCGAAGTTGCTGGAT
>NW_015505445.1:559359-560804 GCF_001515645.1 Sinocyclocheilus grahami | reverse complement strand
CTCGATCCACAACGTTGACATCAGCAAACCGCTCACCCACACGACGCCATACACGCTGTCTGCCATCTGCCCTGTACAGTGAAAACTGGGATTCCTGGGAAAACTCATCCGTGAAGAGAACACCTCTCCAAAGTGCCAGACGCCATCGAATGTGAGCATTTGCCCACTCAAGTCGGTTACGATGACGAACTGCAGTCAGGTCGAGACCCCGATGAGGACGACGAGCATGCAGAGGAGCTTCCGGCTGGTCTCAGATGATCTTGGAGGTGAAGATGCTGGATGTGGAGGTCCTAGGCTGGTGTGGTTACATGTGGTCTGCGGTTGTGAGGCCGGTTGGATGTACTGCCAAATTCTCAGAAACGCCTTTGGAGACTGCTTATGGTAGAGAAATGAACATTAAATTCGGGCAACAGCTCTGGTGGACATTCCTGCAGTCAGCCTGCCAATTGCACGCTCCCTCAAAACTTGCGACTTCTGTGGCATTGTGCTGTGTGATAAAACCACATTTTAGAGTGGCCTTTTATTGTGGCCAGCCTAAGGCGCACACCTGTGCTAAAATTTCTGTCTAATCAGCATCTTGATATGCCACACCTGTGAGGTGAATGGATTATCTCGGCAAAGGAGAAATGCTCACTAACACAGATTTAGACAGATTTGTGAACAATATTTGAGAGAAATAGGCCTTTTGTGTACATAGAAAAAGTCTTAGATCTTTGAGTTTAGCTCATGAAAAATGGGGGCAAAAACAATAGTGTTGCATTTATAATTTTGTTCAGTGTAGATTCCAGAGACTTGCAGCCATTATTTTCTCTGTATTAATTAATAATATATAGGAATACACCCTGTGGCCACATTTACGATACAGTCAGATAATTCTGCAAACACGTTGAAACACCATACTACAGGAAAATAAACTCCAGTGTCAGCTGCTGTTGTGGTAATATCAACAGAAGCACATTTGTGTGTATCATTTCTGAAATTACACACCTATAGGTTATGGGTTATTTGATTAATTTGATGCATACAACTATATGTTATTTGATGCATGTGCCGGTTATAAGTGTTCTGTGTTTCAGTCACATGAATACAAGATGAAAAGAAAATGATTTAGTCTATATTTCTCTTCACAATAGCATATACACTCTCATTTATCAAACCTGTTGTAAATACTGCCACCAACGAGCAAAAAAAAAAGTTCCCTCTGAGTTGCATTCTTAATCCACTGCATCCAGAGAGGCAGACAGAGGCAGCGGTTTCTACTGAGATACAGACAAGCCTCCATCCCAGGAATCCTGATAATCATCTTTGACAAACACAGGTATTGGGCCACAATCTCACTGCCGCCTTGGGGAAACCAAACATAAATGGATATAAAAGGACTGGGTGAAAAAAAATATATAATAAATACATATATATACTGTATATATATATATATATATATATAT
>NW_015505445.1:555441-557980 GCF_001515645.1 Sinocyclocheilus grahami | reverse complement strand
GGTGGCTGGTCTCAGATGATCTTGGAGGTGAAGATGCTGGATGTGGAGGTCCTAGGCTGGTGTGGTTACATGTGGTCTGCGGTTGTGAGGCCGGTTGGATGTACTGCCAAATTCTCAGAAACGCCTTTGGAGACTGCTTATGGTAGAGAAATGAACATTAAATTCGGGCAACAGCTCTGGTGGACATTCCTGCAGTCAGCCTGCCAATTGCACGCTCCCTCAAAACTTGCGACTTCTGTGGCATTGTGCTGTGTGATAAAACCACATTTTAGAGTGGCCTTTTATTGTGGCCAGCCTAAGGCACACCTGAGCAATAATCATTCTGTCTAATCAGCATCTTGATATGCCACACCTGTGAGGTGAATGGATTATCTCGGCAAAGGAGAAATGCTCACTAACACAGATTTAGACAGATTTGTGAACAATATTTGAGAGAAATAGGCCTTTTGTGTACATAGAAAAAGTCTTAGATCTTTGAGTTTAGCTCATGAAAAATGGGGGCAAAAACAATAGTGTTGCATTTATAATTTTGTTCAGTGTAGATTCCAGAGACTTGCAGCCATTATTTTCTCTGTATTAATTAATAATATATAGGAATACACCCTGTGGCCACATTTACGATACAGTCAGATAATTCTGCAAACACGTTGAAACACCATACTACAGGAAAATAAACTCCAGTGTCAGCTGCTGTTGTGGTAATATCAACAGAAGCACATTTGTGTGTATCATTTCTGAAATTACACACCTATAGGTTATGGGTTATTTGATTAATTTGATGCATACAACTATATGTTATTTGATGCATGTGCCGGTTATAAGTGTTCTGTGTTTCAGTCACATGAATACAAGATGAAAAGAAAATGATTTAGTCTATATTTCTCTTCACAATAGCATATACACTCTCATTTATCAAACCTGTTGTAAATACTGCCACCAACGAGCAAAAAAAAAAGTTCCCTCTGAGTTGCATTCTTAATCCACTGCATCCAGAGAGGCAGACAGAGGCAGCGGTTTCTACTGAGATACAGACAAGCCTCCATCCCAGGAATCCTGATAATCATCTTTGACAAACACAGGTATTGGGCCACAATCTCACTGCCGCCTTGGGGAAACCAAACATAAATGGATATAAAAGGACTGGGTGAAAAAAAATATATAATTATATATTAGGGCTAGGTATCGAGATGCTCGATTTCGATTCTTGGTTCGATTCTCGTTTTTTTTTTGTTACATTCAGTGAATATAGTTTTAATAAAAGTGCTATTGATATTTAAAAAAAAATGAACCGTAAACATCAGTTTACAAATGGTGAATTAATAAAAAGAAATTAAGAGCCACATGCCTGTATTTTAAACCTATTATTTTTTTGAATAGGGTCCTTTTTTAAACAATAATAGGGCCCTATAAAACGTTCTTCTTAATTTTTCTGGTGATCAGATGAAGGCATAAAACATTAATTTAATTTATCCTAATCAAATGAAAATTAAACCCTTTTATTTTTTGGCAAACAATGTACTGCACAACAGAGGTTTACTGTTAAAATTAAAAAGAAAACAAATGTGATTACTCGATGTTGTTACATTGAGTCTTAAGACTGCTAAATATTAATATATTCTGACACAGTTTCTTCACGTTAAACTAAAGTCTTATTTTGACGGGTTGCCGTGAGGAACTTGCAGCTTCTGTGTATGTGATATGACGGTAGTTTTGTTAAATTAAACGGTAAAATGCTAATGAAGTGACTCTCAGAGCAGCTGGAAATGATATTTGTGTATTCATATCATCATATTGAGACAACAGAGGCTGAAAACACAGCGAGCATTGTCTGCGCTTTAGTAAGTGTGTAGTAAACAAAACAGTGCGTCTCACCATCTGCCATTCATTCATTCATTCATTCATTGTGGAAATCATGCCGCCTTTACGCGTGATGTCAAATGCTTCCACAGATTTATAGTATTACTATAGAATTTTACCTGAACATTGCAAATCACGCATATTGCTTTGTTCTTGGTTCTTGTCAACAGTATCTCCGCCATAAGCACTGAATGAATTACATGCTTTCCGTTGTAACATTGCGTAAGGTAAATAAGAGGGTGACATATATGGAAAAGACCAATGATAAGATTCACATTAATCAGATCTTGTTTTAAATGTTTGCTGAAATAAATACCGGAAAAGATCGATTTGCGGCTTTTGACGTCATTTAAAAAAAACGACCAGCCCTAATATAGGCCTATATGTATGTATGTATGTATGTGTATATATATATATATATATACATACATATATATATATATATATATATACAGTATATATATATATATATATTGTATGTACTACCATTCAAAAGTTTGAGGTCAGTACATTTTTTGCTTTTTTAAAGTAATCATTTTTATTCAGCAAGGAAACAAATTAATGGTTTCCACAAAATATAAAGCAGCACATCAGTTCCCATTCAGTCAGTCACGTTCAACGTTACATCAGTGACTGACGAATTGGGATCTCGCCCGAGAGCCCAATCACCTTCGAGTGTTAA
>NW_015505445.1:552346-555069 GCF_001515645.1 Sinocyclocheilus grahami | reverse complement strand
GTTTAGTTACCGCTCGAGGCTGATTGGCCTTTCGGGCGAGATCCCAATTCGTCAGTCACTGACGTAACGTCTCCGTTCCCTCCTTCAGGGAACGAGGGTTACACAAGTAACCTAGACGTTTTCAACATTGATATTAATAAGAAATGTTACTTAAGCAAATTAGCATATTAGAATGACTTCCGAAGGTTCAGCTGAAAATTCAGCTTTGCCAACACAGGAAACAATTTTTTTAAATACATAACTTTAAATGTTTTTTTTCCTAAATATTGATCAAATAAATTGATGAGCTTTCACACAATAATTTTTACGAGGCTTTCAAAAACATTTAAAAAATCTACTGACTCCAAACTTTTGAATGGCAGTGTATATATAAAGAAAAATAACTTGGGGTTCAAAATTGGGGTTATTTTATTTAGTTATTTTTCATATGAGTGGTGCTTTCTTGTTGAAGTTTATTACTTCGAGAACTAAGCACAAAAAGGGATTGCTTTCTCAATATCATATTTCCTCCTTTCTGAATATAAAATGATAATTAAATGCAGTGGCATTCAAAACAACAATATATTCAACATGAATGCACATATAAACTTATCCAACTTCAGTGTCTTGTCTCAAACCTCCTCCAAGGACTGAATGAATGAATCCAAGGCTTATGATCATAATGAAAATCTTCCATTCATGACACATATACATTCAGCCCCAAAAAAAAAACAAAGGAAAAAACAAAAAAAAAACATTCAGTTTGAAAAACAGCAGGACAATAATTTACCTGCAAGGCAGCCAATGATTGATAGCACCACAAGTCGTTTCCATAGTAACGTCATCTTTAGTTGCCAAGGGCAAGTATGACTCTCATCCAATTGCTTGTGAATGGAATGATTTCTCCCTTGAATGTGAGACGTAAAATCTGTGGGGGGGAAGTAATTACAGAAATAATTAAAATAAGACATTCTGAGTCAAATATGACAGACGTGCTGCTTTTATAGACAAATCCGAAAGATTACACCTCTGTTGAAGTGATCACCTTGACTGTGGGGACAAATACTAGAAATACTATAGAAAAAGTTAACAACTGGGATGTTTTCAATGTGACAGCAACTAAAATATTAAAACACTGCAAACAAAAGCCCTGGGAGACTAAAGTTAAAATGTGCAGAAAAGCAATGCAATAATGTTTTGAGTATGAATGACAGATGAGAGTGACGCTTCAATGGAAGAATAAAACAAGGAAGCAGAAAGTTAGAAACCCCCAACTGTTAACTCCGTACGAAATATTCATTGCACTTTTAAAAGAGAGTAACAACTGCTTTTGTTCTGAAGTTTGATGCAGTCTAAATTATGCAGTATTATTCGTGATAGCAAAGAAACAAACAGAAACCTGCAACATCAGAGAAATCAGGGGGCTGGAATTTGTTGACCTCAAAAGCTACTTTCTCTAGACTATTAATAGGAGCTAGAAGTCAACCTAAATACTGTTAGCCGCTTTCACTAGCACATAGCATTCCACCCACATATACAGGCAAAATTACATCTTCTGAGGCCCTGCGTAGGGTTGAATCTGACAGAATAATTCGCAATGACTTCTCAGAGGACCTTTCATTTTGATTACCAGAAATGCAGACATTCACATATGAGGTTTATGCATTTCTCAATTACAGTGTGATGCCATCTTGCAGGAAATATTCATGCATTCAAAACAGATGGAGTGCAACCAAATGGAACAAAAAGCAGTGGTCTTGAGATGTGTTTTTCAAAGTTAAACTACTTTAAACTTAACACAGCGTCTTAAACAGTGCTGGGTAGTAACTGATTACATGTAATCTGGATTAATCAGATTCCAAAAATTAGGTACTTGTAATTAGATTTTACTCGTAATCAGGCTACAGTTACTTTCTTTATTGATTACATGATTATTCAAACAACAGCAATAAATTGTTCATAATGTATTGATTCTCCCTAATTCCTCTTTTTCATCTTTTAAATGTTCCTTTCTAAAATAACTTAGCACTTATATACATTCAGAAAGTCTTTCAGTTGTGTGGACATTCACACAAAGACCATCATATGGGCTTCATAGGTCAAAAAGCTACATTTACTGTATTTTATACTATTATAAAAGCTATCTTAACAGTCTGGCATGCACTTTGGGATTTTTATTTCATGAGGGGCTCACTCCTGTCAGTATTGGAGATTTTCCTTTACTCACTTTATTTTGCTTTGAAAACCCCTGTCACAGTTCCAGCTCTATGGCCTGAGGCCATTTGATTTTTTTTTCTATCTACAGAACCAGTTAGCACCCTGAGGTTTAAAACCATTCGTGTACACTCTTTCCCCAGTTCTTTTTCATAAACACATACTCATTTCTGCTGCACCAGCCCTTTAAATGAATAAAGGCATGAAGGCTTAGAGAAAGGGTAATCTGCTATAGTTTCATTATAATTGCTTCAGAGAAGCCCCATGTTTAGTGCTGTATCCTAGTGGGGATAACTGCTGGGTGTCTGTCGTAATTGCAGGGACAGGGGGTCTCTGGGTGGATTTGCCTGGCGTCTTTTAAGTTTGGGGACACATTATGTCGCAGGAAACTGTCAGATTGGATTACACAGCTCAGCTTTTGATGCAGGACAAGAAAGAAGAGGAACTGCAGCTACAGTCCTCCAATGAAAAACATTACATTTGTCATTGTTTCTCATTATGAACTATGCATGTAACCTGCATTCAACCCC
>NW_015505445.1:539074-552098 GCF_001515645.1 Sinocyclocheilus grahami | reverse complement strand
CCCCCCTCCCCCCCCCCCCCCCCCCCCCCAAAAGCATGCTAACAGGCAAGCCAATAAAATAAAGGATAACTCACACTCCACAGCAAGGCTTCCAAGAGCAGATTTCTGTTGTAAAAAGAAAATGCGAGTTAACAAACTGGATGTAGATTTCAAATTGCGTGCATGTCACATCCAGCAACACGAGAGACAGGGCATAAATTGCAATTACAACCAATCTCTCAAGAGCCTTCCAAAAAACTGAGCTGTGGTGTCATTTCCACCAGCTTCCTCCAACCATCTTATTAAGCAAAATGGTCAGCATTCGACTAGCAAATGTAACGAGGTGGTGCAGCATCACCTCCGCAACAGTGCTATGCCATAAAAGCCATTGCGTGCTCCTTTTGCACCATTACTTGGTTAGCATGAACACTGTTTTGTCATATAATGGATATAAGAAGTGTTTAATGGTGTCTGTTTTGCAAAGGATATCAGGGTGGGGGAAGCAATTCAGGTTGATTTCATGCATGTCAAGATCTGAGGACTGGACCGGCATGCACAACGGTCTACATGTGATTACAATCAGATAAAACAATGTATTACAGAGATGATTGTCAGTATGGGAAGCGTTAATGAACATGCCAAGCACTGTAGCTCTCATGATTATGGTGCATGATATGCCAGCAACCCACTGTTTGATGAGGAAAAATATTTTATCAACCAGATGTTGTTGTTTTTTTTATCAATCTGATATTAGGGTTAGGTTTAGGCTAGTGATTCTTAACTGGTGGGTTGCAACTTAAAAACAGGATCATGAAAAACAATGTTTTGTTTTCCACAAGAAAGCTGAACAAAAACTACTTATCCCCTGACAAACTGAGGTTCTGGAGGGAACAGCCCCTGAAACCACTCTCATCGTGATTTTGAGCAAGCCACTTAACCCCAGGTTATTCCATGGGGATCGTCCCTTTAATAAGTATACTTCTTTGGAAAGAAGTGTCAGCTAAATAACTACTTACACTAAAGCCATGAACCTGAGCATTACATGTACTTATAGACTATAATTAATGTAGATCAACTGCTTGGTGGTACTTCGACTGACATTAAACATTTGGTGTGAGAGCTGGTTTCATACTCCTGCTATAAATCATCAGTTCTTGTAACAATGTGGTGAAGTTGACTGTATATTGTGTTTTTGATAGTGAGAGTAAACCATGTTCCATGCCTGACCATCAAACCTTAGCAATTCAATGGAGAAAAATGTACTGTGATTATGTCTGCTGCAACCACTGTTTTTATTGTGAACTAAAACAATTACAAATACTTTCCATTAATTGAAATTAATAAAATAAATAAATAAATAAAATACAAAAAAAAATATTAGATGAAAATCTTAAAAAAAAGTGAAAATTAGAAATGTTGCTTTGGCAACTTACTGAAATAAAGTTGAAGTAAAAATAATATAATTAGTTCCTAAATCCAAAAAGTTAATTAAAACAAAATATTAAATAATAATAATAAAAATGACAAAAGCACAAAACCAAATCACTGAAATTTGAACTGAAAAAATTAAATAAAAGGTAATTAAAATATTAATAAATACTATAATAGTATAAAAATTATACTAAAATGACAACGAAAGGGATAGTTCACCTAGGGCTGGGCGATATAGCTAAAAAATATATCAACGATATATGTTTCATATCGTTCGGTATCGATAATTATTGACATTTTTTATAACCTTTTTTAAAACAGAGCAATATAATTTTTTTTTTATTTAACCACTGTATTTTTAATTTGCCCACTTTATTAAGACAAACAACACATATACATATATATATACATACATACGTATATATATATATATATATATATATATATATATATATATATATATATATATATATATATATATATAACACATATATCTCTTCTAAACTTATTTTATTTCAGCGAACTGCCAAGCTTAGTGTCAAGTTTAACTTGAAGTAATAGCACAACATTAATCTTAAACTGATAATTTCTCATCTTCATTTAGATTAACATTTATGTACTAAAATAACTGAAACCAAAACTGAAAAAAAATTACACGTGCATAACGTCTAAATTAACATATATAAATCAAATATAATTTTGTAAACTGGAGAAACAATTATGAACAAAACAGTATCATGTGTTTATGCATTGCTTAGCCTAATACAAAGAGCCAAATCGCCGATCACACAGATTACATTTAAAAACATATGAGACACAGTGAAATGTGTCACGTTTTCTAAATGTTAAAACTGTTTTAACTTTGCATGACTTTCTTTGCATCTCTTGCATGAGACGCGAGTGCAGCAGTCATATTTGTCCGTGTAAAAATGTGCTGAATATGCGTTCTGTGTGAATGGCTTGGTTTCGGTTTTAACCTAATCAAGATCTTCTCCGCATTGAGCTTCTATATTTCTCTAATATTTTGAACGAATAACACAGCAGCGGCGCGTCTCGTGGGCTAGACTAACAAAACATTCAAGTGCAACGTCACTTACATCGTCACCGCATCTCATGCTCCACTGATGACGCTCCCTGACGCACTCCTAACATTCGATTGTACCATTTTTGCATTCAAATGCAAATGTTTATTTTAAATTAGATTAATATTAATTTTTTTTATTTACAATCTCCTCATCACAGGCAGGCACAGCACTCAATTCAGCATGTGTTCGTGTTTGTGTGAGCTGTCTGCGGCACTCATAGCACGTGCCTATATCATGCGTTATATCGACATTTTTTTTATATCGTTATCGATGAAGGTGTACCGTCGATAAATATCGATATCGTTTTATCGCCCAGGCTTAAGTTCACCCATTCACTGCCATTATAAAGCTTGGAAGAGCCAGGACATTTTTTTAATATAACTCTGATTAAATCCATCTGAAAGAAGAAAGTCATATACACCTAGGATGCCTTGAGGGTGAGTAAATCATGAGGTAATTGTAATTTTTTGGTGAACTATCCCTTGAAGCACCTTGAGTGCAAAATGACCAACAATGAATGAATACAGAGGTGAGCGCAACTAAAGCAGAATCCTTGAACAGCGGTATACACAATTCAACCGTGCTTATGCATCACAGCATTTAGATTTGTAGACCAACATTCCTAGAAACAGATTTCCTCTATAAAACTGAAAGGTGCTTTCTATAGAAGTTAATTGTCAATTCAAATAACTGTCTATAAAAACGTGCATAACGTCTAAATTAACATATATAAATCAAATATAATTTTGTAAACTGGAGAAACAATTATGAACAAAACAGTATCATGTGTTTATGCATTGCTTAGCCTAATACAAAGAGCCAAATCGCCGATCACACAGATTACATTTAAAAACATATGAGACACAGTGAAATGTGTCACGTTTTCTAAATGTTAAAACTGTTTTAACTTTGCATGACTTTCTTTGCATCTCTTGCATGAGACGCGAGTGCAGCAGTCATATTTGTCCGTGTAAAAATGTGCTGAATATGCGTTCTGTGTGAATGGCTTGGTTTCGGTTTTAACCTAATCAAGATCTTCTCCGCATTGAGCTTCTATATTTCTCTAATATTTTGAACGAATAACACAGCAGCGGCGCGTCTCGTGGGCTAGACTAACAAAACATTCAAGTGCAACGTCACTTACATCATCACCGCATCTCATGCTCCACTGATGACGCTCCCTGACGCACTCCTAACATTCGATTGTACCATTTTTGCATTCAAATGCAAATGTTTATTTTAAATTAGATTAATATTCATTTTTTTATTTACAATCTCCTCATCACAGGCAGGCACAGCACTCAATTCAGCATGTGTTCGTGTTTGTGTGAGCTGTCTGCGGCACTCATAGCACGTGCCTATATCATGCGTTATATCGACATTTTTTTTATATCGTTATCGATGAAGGTGTACCGTCGATAAATATCGATATCGTTTTATCGCCCAGGCTTAAGTTCACCCATTCACTGCCATTATAAAGCTTGGAAGAGCCAGGACATTTTTTTAATATAACTCTGATTAAATCCATCTGAAAGAAGAAAGTCATATACACCTAGGATGCCTTGAGGGTGAGTAAATCATGAGGTAATTGTAATTTTTTGGTGAACTATCCCTTGAAGCACCTTGAGTGCAAAATGACCAACAATGAATGAATACAGAGGTGAGCGCAACTAAAGCAGAATCCTTGAACAGCGGTATACACAATTCAACCGTGCTTATGCATCACAGCATTTAGATTTGTAGACCAACATTCCTAGAAACAGATTTCCTCTATAAAACTGAAAGGTGCTTTCTATAGAAGTGTCATGGGGCAAGGAGAGAAAGGGCTTGACACAGCTTGGCACTGTACAGTGTCTTGTTGTCTTCAGAGCATCTTTATCAGTTGGTTTCTGCATAGACCTATGTTTGCCTCTCTCGTTATTTACACTACATGTGCGAATCGGTGGGCGGGGCTAAACAGGCAGTAATGCAGAAGCAGGCATTGATCTTATTCTGAGTAGGCTATAACGTGGCACATTCCACAACCTGTCATTTTGGCAAATTGGCTTCAATATAGGCTGATTTTAGACTAACAAGAAAGTTTTGAGTTCTTAAATTTACAGGATGTTTTTACAGTAAAATTACCTCTTATGTGTCAAAAATTTTTGATTTCTCAGTTTTAAAAAAGGTGCTCCACATAACTTTTGCGCTATATTACATGTTTCAAAATAGCATTAAAAGATCTTCAATAAATTATTTGATCTGGTTCACAAAATCAGTCTGAACGATTTGTTTATGAATCAGAGACAGTGATTGATTTAGTTGCAAACTTAATTGACTTGACTTCAGCAGACTTGGAATATAGCATCACGTGGACCACAAGTAAGTTCTACAGTTCTAAATGTGTTTGTTTTAGTTCCAAAGAAATAAGAGAGTCATATGGCGAATCGGTGGGCGGGGCTAAACAGGCAGTAATGCAGAAGCAGGCGTTGATCTTATTCTGAGTAGGCTATAACGTGGCACATTCCACAACCTGTCATTTTGGCAAATTGGCTTCAATATAAGCTGATTTTAGACTAACAAGAAAATTTTGAGTTCTTCAATTTACAGGATGTTTTTATAGTAAAATGACCTCTTATTTGTAAAAAAAATCAAGGAATTTTGATTTCTCAGTTTTAAAAAAGGTGCTCCACATAACTTTTGCGCTATATTACATGTTTCAAAATAGCATTAAAAGATCTTCAATAAATTATTTGATCTGGTTCACAAAATCAGTCTGAACAATTTGTTTATGAATCAGAGACAGTGATTGATTTAGTTGCAAACTTAATTGACTTGACTTCAGCAGACTTGGAATATAGCATCACGTGGACCACAAGTAAGTTCTACAAAATGTGTTTGTTTTAGTTCCAAAGAAATAAGAGAGTCATACAGGGTTTAGAACAACACAATGACAACTTTCATCTTGGGGTAAAGTATTCCTTTAGGCCTCAGTCTGAGATTAAAAAAGATAGACTTAGAAATATAACGAGAGTAAAAAGCTTTGTGATCCAGACTGCAGAAAGCAAATTCGAGAGATGGATTTTAAGAAAGGCAGAATAAATAAACTAACATTACTTTAATCTCTAATGAATTCTTCCCTCATGTTCAAATTTATCATTAGTCTCTCTTTAAATAAACTTTATACACCAAGTCTCAGAGGAAGCCAAGCTGTGCTGTGGAGTGGTTCGACTGAATTCTGCACACTGCTGTTTCCCAGTGTTCTCACCTCTAATTTGGCTGTGGTTGTTAGCAACAAAATGAGATGAGCCATGCATCCCAGATGCATCCATAAATAAACATGATCACACGAGAGAAGGATCCCATTCTTATTTGAATAGCAGATGTGGTGCGGATAGAGAGCCGAATGTGTATGTGTCATGCCTCTCTGTCTCACTCCTTCAATACATAATGGCACTAAAGTTCCCACAGCTTAGTCACACCTTTGTGAGATTATAAACCAGGCGATAAAGGCAGTGTTGGCTGATCTATGGAGAGGCTGATAGTTTATTGATCCACCTAATACTTGTTTGAGTGTTAACTTCAAAAGAAACTAACCCAGGTGGGGTCAGAAAAGTATTACAAGTATTATGTGGTTTTACCCTCTTACGGACAACTGTGTGGTGTTCTCAAATGTTTCAACAAATTAATTTCTATACTATTCCCAGTCATTCCTGATTACTTTGTGGAATTAGATTAAACAATTATTCTTATTAGCGTTCAGATGAGTCCAAGAAGACCCTCAACAGACTGATGTGTCAAGCTGACAAGTTATATTCATTTACAAATTAGCAATGCCTATCTGTTTAAATATTTAAAGCAGAGCAAAACCAGAAAAATCACCTTTCCAGACTTGGAAAGCACAATTCCCTGAAATTTCTCTCCAAGGAATTCCACATACATGTGCCTTCCATACTGTGTGAAGGATTCATTATAAGGGAATTTTGTTACGGGTGACTTGAATAAGAAAAAAATGGAGATGTTGAAGACCTATAGGTAGCACCTGCCAGTTTTTATCCCTTATACATCATATCTGTCTGAGTCTGAGGAAATACAAGGTTATCTGCAAGATAAGAGTGATGTTTGTGCCTCATGTGATCTGCCCTACATGACTGAGATCAGCATGCAGTTCACCTAATAAATCACACAAATGCTGCAACTACAATAGCATAAGGCTCTGACAGATTTGACATTAAAAAGTTGAAAAATAAAATACGGCCAAACAAAATTTGGTTGCTTTAAGTGTTCACATGCTATACGTCCAAAAGAAAGTTGTTACTTGTGGTCAAATTCTATTCGTTTAACAACAGCTGATTAAATTGTTTTCACTGTTGTTGATAAAATATCATTGGTCAAGGAACATACGTGTTAAAGGTCATGCCAACATGTCGGGATATACAGTATATAGCTACTACACTCCTGCATACCTGAAGAACGCCCACCATCGATCTAGAAGTACTGGAAGTGCTCCATTGAATTCAGTACATACTGCACTTTATAAGATTTGGGACGCAGGTTTTCCTACAGCAGTGTTATAACCGCTCCTCAACAGCGCGACAAGTTTAGTCCGATTCTCGAAGAATTATGATTCAATTCATGTTGAGTGGATACAAAACTTAGCATAGTACGACTCTCGGATAAAGTAGGCTACTCTCATGTGGTCCTTGCTCTTTTTAGTGAATCAAAAACATACAGAGCGATGAGCATAGTCCGATTCCAGAAATGACTCTTTGTGATCCGATTATTTTCAGTGAATAAAATGCAGCACGACATGGGTAATCCAATTCTCCAACCAATGACTCTTATAATCCGAATCTTTTTATATTTTTTTGTGAATCTTCACTCTAAAAAATGCTGGGTTGTTTCAACCCAATGTTGGGTCAAATATGGACTAACCCAACTGTTGGGTTCAATTTTGGTTACATTTTTAAATTAGCTTTTTAACCCAACAGTTAGGTTAGTCCATATTTGACCCAACATTGGGTTGAAACAACCCAGAATATTAGAAAATTTAGAGTGTTGTATGGACCCGTCGTTGTGTTTTTTTTTAATCGATCGCTTACTGAACCTCAAGTTGTTAATTTTGTTTTGTTCACATGAAACGAGTCTATGTTATGTTACACTTAAAGCTGAAAGGTTTTGTTGATAGGCTACACATGAAAGATAAACATATGAGTTTTGTTATAATTAGTGGTGTCATATGAATGAATGACTGAATGAATTAAATCACCAAATTTTTGTTTGATATTTGATGTCTAAGTGAAAAGTCTAAGCCCGTTTAAACATATTATTTGTTATAAACTATCTGTCCTCTTAAATCTAAAATTATCCCACATACAGACTGCCGAGTAATGCTTTAATTGCTTTCCCCCCATGTATTCCATCCTTAAAATTACTAAAAGATCGCAAGTGGCACCGGTTTTGAAGAATCGAAATTATCAGTAGCCTATACGTTGAATACGATTATAAGTCACTGGGGTCGTGGTCATTTTTCTAACGATATCCGTAATGTACAATCATTTACATTATTTGGCATCTCCAATAAAACTTGCGCTTACAGTTTAACTTTAAATAATCTAATAGTGCATGGCTGATGATTCAACTCACCGTGATGCGCTCCCGTTCACTGTATTCCGAAATAAGAGAAGACGTGGGAATTTATTCCATATTCAGTGATGGGATGAACCTCAGCACCTCTAACCCCCTAATGTCGTCTGTAACATCTTTCCTGATATCGTTCTCTCACTTTTAGAACCAAAGAAATGCCCTCTAAATCGAAGTCTATGTGGATTCGGACAGGAAAACGAGATTTATTCCCTCTCGTGCACAGAGATGCTCCTCGTATTCCCGCAAGCGCTCCGCAATTAGTCCACGAGTCACAGCGCTCCGGCGTATCCACTGCACACCTGCCTCGTGATCGGTTCCGACCAGCAGAGTGATCCAGAAAGACGGTTGGTTAGGTATATAAGATGCGTGTCTCCTCCTCCAGCAAGCGCTCAGTGGATGAAATGCGTAGTTGTGGTATCCAACATGCTGATGCACCTCCAGCTGAGAGTGTCTTTGTAAGCACGCCCCAAATTCATAAGTGCCTCTAAGGGAAGATTTGTATGTGATGGTGATCATTTGCATCACTTGTCTAATGCCTGCCCACTCCTGCAGTGCCATTCGCTATTTTCTGGTTTGTGCAGTCATAAACTGGAACATTAAGAATTTCATTTGTGCTCTTGCAATATTAGAACTGTAATGGCTCTGCTTTAATTCCCCGTTCCTTTGAATAAAGCCTATCTATTGTTTATCCTCCTGACTACCAGAAAAAAAAAGTTTTGTGAATTAATTTTGTATTCATGTCATTACATTGTTTATGTGCTATGCTGAGAAATGACAAGGGCAGCTCAGGATAAACCTAATGTGAGAAGAATCAGTTGTTCCACAAAAGCATTCCCCCTGTAGCACTTTCAGTTTGTTCACAGCTTGTCTTAGGGGAGATGAGTGCTAGTTGTCACATGTTTTACTCCTGTAAATATTTCTCAGGGCAGGTTTATTTTTGAAAGTCAATTAAAGGCACAAGCCTTAAATTCTCGGCCACAAAAAAGCACTTAAGCATGTTTACCAATAAAAGATACACACATCAACACACAACAGTCGACCCAGTGTGACACATTGTCATGCTATAACAAAACAGTACATGAAACAGCAAAAATTCATATAGGTTAAAGCAATATTTTGGCATAAAAATAAATTACAACATGGAAAACATATGAGACAACTTGCCCCAATAAATGACAACCTATTGTAAGCTGCCATTTTGTGTTCATTTGATTATGCAACAACAATTACAATATGATGATAATTTGAATTTTTAGTTTGGAGGACAGAATTCTATGTACTGATGTAAGATGTAGTGTAAGATGATTTTGAACTATAGGTATTTAAAACAAACATTAACAAAAGATAAAGCTAGAGAAAATATGCATTTGTGTAAATGGACTGTTGCCTCAAAACCGCATGGGTACTGACATACAGCCCTTGTGGATGTCCATGTGTGACAATTAGCCCCAGTCTCCCATAATTTAAACTGACTAGGAAATCAGTGAATCTCAGATAACCCCACCATTCCAGGTCATTTGGAATTTGGCTACAAAACAGCATACCCTACTGCTGAATGCCACCATAACACAGTTACTGTTCCTCTTCTGAACCTTGCACAACCTTTGTCCTTCAATGTTATAGACTGTTGAAAAATAATAATAATAATCCTGCCTAAGGTGGTTTGCTGGTTTTATCTGGCTGAGTTCTGCTGTCCAGACTGGTTTGATGGTTTTGGAGGGTTTGGGGCCACCTTGGTAAAGCAAGGAGACCAGCTAAACAAACTTAAACCAGACTAAACTATGAACTAAACTGGACTCTGGACCATCTCAAGTCAGATTTCAAGACCATATTTTGTATGACTAATTGAGACCAGTTCATTCAAGTCCAAGTCCAGGCCAGGTCCAAATGCTCCTGAAAATATGGTCTTAGTCTCGGACATGTCTCGTCTTGTCTGGACTGAGGTACTACAACACTGCAACTGGTTTAAGCTGTTATTTTTCATCACCAAATTAAAATCCATTTACTCTTATAATGTAACCAATTATTGATCCGGTAGTCTTTGCAATAGAAATATTTAAAGGATAACCAAGATTACATCCATATGATTTTGCAGAGTGAACCAAACACTTAGCAGCGTCAGTCGATAAAGACTGTGGTATTTGAAGGCTGGATTCGTGGCGTGGTATTGTGGCTCAGGGATGGAGATTTTTCTTCGACCCATGTGTCAAAGGGCAGTGCAGTTTCTAAGAATCAGAAAAAGATGAGACACTGATGAGAGATGGAGCAAAAGGTCTTTTAGAAATGTCTGGTAAATAATAGGGCACTTTTTCATTTAATTATGTGCACTGGACCCTCATCTAGTGAAGAAAACATCTTTGGCTTACAGTGGCATGACCTGCTGCTTTGTGAAATATTCAGTGAAGCCAAATGTTTGACTGCACCGGCCAGTCACGTGTGACATTTAGCTTGAGGAGAGCATAAACTGATATTGTAAAGAGTAATTCACCCAAACTGAAAACTCAGTTTTTACTTGCCCACCCGCATGCATGTCGCATACAATTTTACATGAGACATGAAACATTTTTAAGAATCAAATTTAAAAGGGGGCTATTATCAGTGAATAGAGACTTTTATTTGCAAAGTTATCAAGTAGATTGAGAAGACTTGGAATATGTTCTATGGGTCGTATGGAATACTTCTATGGTGCTTTTTTATCCTTTTTGGAGCTTGACAGATTCGGTCACGGTAAAAAAATATTTTTCAAAGTTGTAAATTAAAGATGGAGTGTGTTTTACAAGAAAATGCTATTTCAGTCTTTCTATTTCAAAATTTCATGTTTAATTAAATGTGTTAAGTGCCATTTCTTTGTAATTTTGAAAAAAAAAAAAGATTAGTAATTTCAGAGTGAAAATTGGTTCAAAGTAAATCATACACTGCAAAAATGGTGTAAGAGCTGTTGTTATATAAATAGCTGTGTGAAAACTCAATTATTATGGAGAAAATATATGAACATTTGAGTTTGGAATGACTTTAGTGAGTAAATAAAGAATATTCTTTTAAGGTATGTTAATATATAAACAAGGATGAAAGATATATTTAATCCTTGCACAATTTATGGTTTTATGGCTTACATAAATATTTAATAATATTTAATAGACAAGTAACTTCAGGTTGTTGCCTCCTAGCTGAGCCAGCGACCTAAACATCCACGCAAACATTATTATGAAATGCAGCCCTAACCTCAGATTTCATTATCCAGACTTGAGGATGAGACACTGGCTACAAATCTTCCCACATTATTTTATCTTCCAATACAGAGGGAAAAAATGGCATCAAACAGAATTTGATCCCTCATTTGGTGAATATCCAGCTGGGGTTTGTGAACTTCAAAGCTGGGCAGGTGACACAGATCCATCTGGTTCCCTTGTAGGCTTTGAGTAAATCAAGGGAACCTCACTGCTTATTCAGCATGTCGTGTCTTTCATTGTATTCTCTAGAAAGTATGCCTTGTCTTACTTGGGCATTCTTGAGACACAAATGAGCTGTTTTCTCTTGTGATACGTTTTCTCCCGAATTGTGTTTCTTGTGCATCTCTTTTCGTTTTTCTAATTGGCATCTACAGCTTAATCTACATGAATACTATTGAAGACATTGTTTCCAAATGCAGTTAATGTTGATTTAAAAATTGTATTCTGAATGGGTTGGGTTTAAATGAGGTAAATGAAGTCCCAAATCAAAGCTAATCTCGTCAGAAGAGGAGTAGTGCACATATATTTTAAGTTTTAATTTATTTATGAACTCATAAATCTCTGTTTCCTAATTAGTTTGCAGTGCCATTTTACAATGCCCTGAATTCCTAGAAAATCATTATTTCTAGCTTTCAAAATATATTTTGTAATGGAACTTCTGAACGACTTGTCAATCATGGCTCATCATTAATCATAACTAAATAGTTAGGGAAACTTTTAATGACTCGTCATCAATCATAAATGTCATAATCATCAATCACGATCAAACTGATGTGGGGAAACTTTTAATTAAACTTAACGCTTGACCTATATATTGATTTATTTGGTGAGTTTTAATTTTTAGCAAATGGAAAAATTTTATTCCAAAAAAGTAGCATTTACAAAAAATTTGAATTTAATATCGATAATATCGATCTAATAAATGGTCAAATATGATTGACTCACCTATGACCTTCGTCACCTTAAATCATATAACACATTTTCTTTCAGACAAAATTTGATGAAACACACTGAAAGTATCAGAAAAAAATATATATATTCATTAGTATGTCCGACATTGGCTGCCTGGACAAGGAAGTAATTGAAGCAATTTCCTGTATACCAAGAGCTGTATACCTATCCATGCCTCCATCAAACTACATCATAAGTTAAGCACAACTTGCTGTTCAAATCAGCCTTCAGTTTTAACCCTCTACTGCATGATGTTCCCTCAGGGTAGCAAACCCATTTTCTTCTATTTCCAAACCCAGGATACTCATAAAATGGCAATAAAGCGGTGTGTAATGAAGAGATTACTTTAAATAAACCAATTAGATGCGTTTATTTGTCAAATTACATCCTGCTTGTCATTATAAATAAATAAATAAATACAAATCTGGCATTGTGAACCATGTGAAGGACAAATATTTTTGCTCTTTTTTAAATAAAATGATTAATTAATTAATTAAATTGCATGAAACAATGTTTTACCATTGCTTGCATAGTGTACGTAGTAGAGGGCTAATCAACATGTGTTTATTATTCAAGAATTAACCCAGCATGATTTTATTCATACAACAATTAAGTAATGCTAAAAAACACAATGTCATACAAAATTATAGTTGGGGTTTTATCTCGAGTTCCACTGTTAACCCTTTGTATGTTATTGTTATGCTTTGATCTTTTATGACACAG
>NW_015505445.1:525860-532823 GCF_001515645.1 Sinocyclocheilus grahami | reverse complement strand
GGTTAGTCCATATTTGACCCAACATTGGGTTGAAACAACCCAGAATTTTTTAGAGTGTTGTATGGACCCGTCGTTGTGTTTTTTTGAATCGATCGCTTACTGAACCTCAAGTTGTTAATTTTGTTTTGTTCACATGAAACGAGTCTATGTTATGTTACACTTAAAGCTGAAAGGTTTTGTTGATAGGCTACACATAAAAGATAAACATATGAGTTTTGTTATAATTAGTGGTGTCATATGAATGAATGACTGAATGAATTAAATCACCAAATTTTTGTTTGATATTTGATGTCTAAGTGAAAAGTCTAAGCCCGTTTAAACATATTATTTGTTATAAACTATCTGTCCTCTTAAATCTAAAATTATCCCACATACAGACTGCCGAGTAATGCTTTAATTGCTTTCCCCCCATGTATTCCATCCTTAAAATTACTAAAAGATCGCAAGTGGCACCGGTTTTGAAGAATCGAAATTATCAGTAGCCTATACGTTGAATACGATTATAAGTCACTGGGGTCGTGGTCATTTTTCTAACGATATCCGTAATGTACAATCATTTACATTATTTGGCATCTCCAATAAAACTTGCGCTTACAGTTTAACTTTAAATAATCTAATAGTGCATGGCTGATGATTCAACTCACCGTGATGCGCTCCCGTTCACTGTATTCCGAAATAAGAGAAGACGTGGGAATTTATTCCATATTCAGTGATGGGATGAACCTCAGCACCTCTAACCCCCTAATGTCGTCTGTAACATCTTTCCTGATATCGTTCTCTCACTTTTAGAACCAAAGAAATGCCCTCTAAATCGAAGTCTATGTGGATTCGGACAGGAAAACGAGATTTATTCCCTCTCGTGCACAGAGATGCTCCTCGTATTCCCGCAAGCGCTCCGCAATTAGTCCACGAGTCACAGCGCTCCGGCGTATCCACTGCACACCTGCCTCGTGATCGGTTCCGACCAGCAGAGTGATCCAGAAAGACGGTTGGTTAGGTATATAAGATGCGTGTCTCCTCCTCCAGCAAGCGCTCAGTGGATGAAATGCGTAGTTGTGGTATCTAACATGCTGATGCACCTCCAGCTGAGAGTGTTTTTGTAAGCACGCCCCAAATTCATAAGTGCCTCTAAGGGAAGATTTGTATGTGATGGTGATCATTTGCATCACTTGTCTAATGCCTGCCCACTCCTGCAGTGCCATTCGCTATTTTCTGGTTTGTGCAGTCATAAACTGGAACATTAAGAATTTCATTTGTGCTCTTGCAATATTAGAACTGTAATGGCTCTGCTTTAATTCCCCGTTCCTTTGAATAAAGCCTATCTATTGTTTATCCTCCTGACTACCAGAAAAAAAAAGTTTTGTGAATTAATTTTGTATTCATGTCATTACATTGTTTATGTGCTATGCTGAGAAATGACAAGGGCAGCTCAGGATAAACCTAATGTGAGAAGAATCAGTTGTTCCACAAAAGCATTCCCCCTGTAGCACTTTCAGTTTGTTCACAGCTTGTCTTAGGGGAGATGAGTGCTAGTTGTCACATGTTTTACTCCTGTAAATATTTCTCAGGGCAGGTTTATTTTTGAAAGTCAATTAAAGGCACAAGCCTTAAATTCTCGGCCACAAAAAAGCACTTAAGCATGTTTACCAATAAAAGATACACACATCAACACACAACAGTCGACCCAGTGTGACACATTGTCATGCTATAACAAAACAGTACATGAAACAGCAAAAATTCATATAGGTTAAAGCAATATTTTGGCATAAAAATAAATTACAACATGGAAAACATATGAGACAACTTGCCCCAATAAATGACAACCTATTGTAAGCTGCCATTTTGTGTTCATTTGATTATGCAACAACAATTACAATATGATGATAATTTGAATTTTTAGTTTGGAGGACAGAATTCTATGTACTGATGTAAGATGTAGTGTAAGATGATTTTGAACTATAGGTATTTAAAACAAACATTCAAAAGATAAAGCTAGAGAAAATATGCATTTGTGTAAATGGACTGTTGCCTCAAAACCGCATGGGTACTGACATACAGCCCTTGTGGATGTCCATGTGTGACAATTAGCCCCAGTCTCCCATAATTTAAACTGACTAGGAAATCAGTGAATCTCAGATAACCCCACCATTCCAGGTCATTTGGAATTTGGCTACAAAACAGCATACCCTACTGCTGAATGCCACCATAACACAGTTACTGTTCCTCTTCTGAACCTTGCACAACCTTTGTCCTTCAATGTTATAGACTGTTGAAAAATAATAATAATAATCCTGCCTAAGGTGGTTTGCTGGTTTTATCTGGCTGAGTTCTGCTGTCCAGACTGGTTTGATGGTTTTGGAGGGTTTGGGGCCACCTTGGTAAAGCAAGGAGACCAGCTAAACAAACTTAAACCAGACTAAACTATGAACTAAACTGGACTCTGGACCATCTCAAGTCAGATTTCAAGACCATATTTTGTATGACTAATTGAGACCAGTTCATTCAAGTCCAAGTCCAGGCCAGGTCCAAATGCTCCTGAAAATATGGTCTTAGTCTCGGACATGTCTCGTCTTGTCTGGACTGAGGTACTACAACACTGCAACTGGTTTAAGCTGTTATTTTTCATCACCAAATTAAAATCCATTTACTCTTATAATGTAACCAATTATTGATCCGGTAGTCTTTGCAATAGAAATATTTAAAGGATAACCAAGATTACATCCATATGATTTTGCAGAGTGAACCAAACACTTAGCAGCGTCAGTCGATAAAGACTGTGGTATTTGAAGGCTGGATTCGTGGCGTGGTATTGTGGCTCAGGGATGGAGATTTTTCTTCGACCCATGTGTCAAAGGGCAGTGCAGTTTCTAAGAATCAGAAAAAGATGAGACACTGATGAGAGATGGAGCAAAAGGTCTTTTAGAAATGTCTGGTAAATAATAGGGCACTTTTTCATTTAATTATGTGCACTGGACCCTCATCTAGTGAAGAAAACATCTTTGGCTTACAGTGGCATGACCTGCTGCTTTGTGAAATATTCAGTGAAGCCAAATGTTTGACTGCACCGGCCAGTCACGTGTGACTTTTAGCTTGAGGAGAGCATAAACTGATATTGTAAAGAGTAATTCACCCAAACTGAAAACTCAGTTTTTACTTGCCCACCCGCATGCATGTCGCATACAATTTTACATGAGACATGAAACATTTTTAAGAATCAAATTTAAAAGGGGGCTATTATCAGTGAATAGAGACTTTTATTTGCAAAGTTATCAAGTAGATTGAGAAGACTTGGAATATGTTCTATGGGTCGTATGGAATACTTCTATGGTGCTTTTTTATCCTTTTTGGAGCTTGACAGATTCGGTCACGGTAAAAAAATATTTTTCAAAGTTGTAAATTAAAGATGGAGTGTGTTTTACAAGAAAATGCTATTTCAGTCTTTCTATTTCAAAATTTCATGTTTAATTAAATGTGTTAAGTGCCATTTCTTTGTAATTTTGAAAAAAAAAAAAAGATTAGTAATTTCAGCGAGAAAATTGGTTCAAAGTAAATCATACACTGCAAAAATGGTGTAAGAGCTGTTGTTATATAAATAGCTGTGTGAAAACTCAATTATTATGGAGAAAATATATGAACATTTGAGTTTGGAATGACTTTAGTGAGTAAATAAAGAATATTCTTTTAAGGTATGTTAATATATAAACAAGGATGAAAGATATATTTAATCCTTGCACAATTTATGGTTTTATGGCTTACATAAATATTTAATAATATTTAATAGACAAGTAACTTCAGGTTGTTGCCTCCTAGCTGAGCCAGCGACCTAAACATCCACGCAAACATTATTATGAAATGCAGCCCTAACCTCAGATTTCATTATCCAGACTTGAGGATGAGACACTGGCTACAAATCTTCCCACATTATTTTATCTTCCAATACAGAGGGAAAAAATGGCATCAAACAGAATTTGATCCCTCATTTGGTGAATATCCAGCTGGGGTTTGTGAACTTCAAAGCTGGGCAGGTGACACAGATCCATCTGGTTCCCTTGTAGGCTTTGAGTAAATCAAGGGAACCTCACTGCTTATTCAGCATGTCGTGTCTTTCATTGTATTCTCTAGAAAGTATGCCTTGTCTTACTTGGGCATTCTTGAGACACAAATGAGCTGTTTTCTCTTGTGATACGTTTTCTCCCGAATTGTGTTTCTTGTGCATCTCTTTTCGTTTTTCTAATTGGCATCTACAGCTTAATCTACATGAATACTATTGAAGACATTGTTTCCAAATGCAGTTAATGTTGATTTAAAAATTGTATTCTGAATGGGTTGGGTTTAAATGAGGTAAATGAAGTCCCAAATCAAAGCTAATCTCGTCAGAAGAGGAGTAGTGCACATATATTTTAAGTTTTAATTTATTTATGAACTCATAAATCTCTGTTTCCTAATTAGTTTGCAGTGCCATTTTACAATGCCCTGAATTCCTAGAAAATCATTATTTCTAGCTTTCAAAATATATTTTGTAATGGAACTTCTGAACGACTTGTCAATCATGGCTCATCATTAATCATAACTAAATAGTTAGGGAAACTTTTAATGACTCGTCATCAATCATAAATGTCATAATCATCAATCACGATCAAACTGATGTGGGGAAACTTTTAATTAAACTTAACGCTTGACCTATATATTGATTTATTTGGTGAGTTTTAATTTTTAGCAAATGGAAAAATTTTATTCCAAAAAAGTAGCATTTACAAAAAATTTGAATTTAATATCGATAATATCGATCTAATAAATGGTCAAATATGATTGACTCACCTATGACCTTCGTCACCTTAAATCATATAACACATTTTCTTTCAGACAAAATTTGATGAAACACACTGAAAGTATCAGAAAAAAATATATATATTCATTAGTATGTCCGACATTGGCTGCCTGGACAAGGAAGTAATTGAAGCAATTTCCTGTATACCAAGAGCTGTATACCTATCCATGCCTCCATCAAACTACATCATAAGTTAAGCACAACTTGCTGTTCAAATCAGCCTTCAGTTTTAACCCTCTACTGCATGATGTTCCCTCAGGGTAGCAAACCCATTTTCTTCTATTTCCAAACCCAGGATACTCATAAAATGGCAATAAAGCGGTGTGTAATGAAGAGATTACTTTAAATAAACCAATTAGATGCGTTTATTTGTCAAATTACATCCTGCTTGTCATTATAAATAAATAAATAAATACAAATCTGGCATTGTGAACCATGTGAAGGACAAATATTTTTGCTCTTTTTTAAATAAAATGATTAATTAATTAATTAAATTGCATGAAACAATGTTTTACCATTGCTTGCATAGTGTACGTAGTAGAGGGCTAATCAACATGTGTTTATTATTCAAGAATTAACCCAGCATGATTTTATTCATACAACAATTAAGTAATGCTAAAAAACACAATGTCATACAAAATTATAGTTGGGGTTTTATCTCGAGTTCCACTGTTAACCCTTTGTATGTTATTGTTATGCTTTGATCTTTTATGACACAGAATGATAAAGAAGTGACATGACAGTCAATGTTTGGTTATTGTGCAATATTGATTCACATTGCTTGTCTTATTGTATGTCATAACTCAAGACCGTTGGAACATTTCTCAACATGTAGCTCACCAAACAGCCCTATTGACTAAATAGTTTGATCCACAACCTTTTTTAAATAAAATGATTAATTAATTAATTAAATTGCATGAAACAATGTTTTACCATTGCTTGCATAGTGTACGTAGTAGAGGGCTAATCAACATGTGTTTATTATTCAAGAATTAACCCAGCATGATTTTATTCATACAACAATTAAGTAATGCTAAAAAACACAATGTCATACAAAATTATAGTTGGGGTTTTATCTCGAGTTCCACTGTTAACCCTTTGTATGTTATTGTTATGCTTTGATCTTTTATGACACAGGTATGATAAAGAAGTGACATGACAGTCAATGTTTGGTTATTGTGCAATATTGATTCACATTGCTTGTCTTATTGTATGTCATAACTCAAGACTGTTGGAACATTTCTCAACATGTAGCTCACCAAACAGCCCTATTGACTAAATTGTTTGATCCACAACAGAGAAGAACACAAAAACACAGGGAACGAGGCATCAGTACAAACACACATAGTGCCTTTTTTCAGATAGCTGCATGGTCAACTGCACACTCATCTTTCATGACTTCTCATTTGGAGGCTGTAACAGCCCACTGGTATTAATTAAAAAGAGAGGGAGATCTGTACCGCTCAGCTCTGACCCACAACAGACATTGCTCCCAATTAGGTGCCCTCCTAAGACTCTCCCTCTAAGGCTTTTTGGCAACATGATTTTCGGAGTGATGATTTGAGGTTGTAAATAATAGCATGGTTGTGGTCAGGACTCCAGTTTATTCTGAACACGATGCAGAGCTGCGGACTCTTGTGAAACATCTTACACTCTATGTGAATAAAATCTTGCTGAGTGGACAGTTGTCTGATATTAAAGGGGTCATAATGTTGCTAAAAAGAACATTATTTTGTGTATTTGATGTAATGAAATGTGTCTGTGATTTAAGGTTAAAAAAACACAATATTTTTCACATACTGTACATTATTGTTTCTCCTCTATGCCCCGCCTTTCTGAAACGTGTCGATTTTTACAAAGCTCATCGGTCTGAAAAGCGAGGTGTGCACTGATTGGCCAGCAATCAAGTGCATTGTGATTGGCCGAATACCTCAAGCATGTGACGGAAATGTTACGCCCCTTACTATACTGTGATGGAGCGACTACAAAAACATGAAAAAAACCATTATAAATGAGGCATTTGTTGCATTTGTTCCAATGGGGACATAATTACTGATTATAATGACTTATACTGTCTTTTTATGCGTTGCGTTGCATCTCGCCGCGTAAACATACAACCATGTCTGCATTTGTGG
>NW_015505445.1:515491-525585 GCF_001515645.1 Sinocyclocheilus grahami | reverse complement strand
CCGGCGATCCACAGCGCGAAGTTGATGTATTTCCTCAGCGACCAGCACGGATCAGCTCTAGGCATGATGAAGCGGATACTAATTGATTAGTCATTGATGAAGGATTAGTCATTGATGATAAGAATATATATATTTTTTATTTATATTAGCTGCTATTCTTTTAAATTGAGAATGAATGTTAAAACTATATCTTTATTGTTATCTTTACACTTTCGTTCTTGTTATAGTTCACCCATGGTGTGAATGGGTCTTTACTGCATGTTCTGGTGTGTGTGTTTTCATCCATTAGTCACATGAAGGAAACAGAAACGATCTGTTCACCTCCCAAGTCCATTCAGCTCCTCACACTCGGACTAGAACATGCAGTAGGGAGTTCTGAATTAATGATACAGCATTTTAAAAGTGATCCATATGATTTGTACACTCTATTTCAAAGTCTTCTAAAGAATGTGTGTGTATGTGTATATATGTTCCACAGAAGAAAAAGTCATACTGGTTTTAAACATTATGGTGAATAAATGATGACAGAACATTCATTTTTTTGGGGGTGAACTGTTTCTCTGGGGAAAAAAATAAATGGGCTCAGACTCTCAATAGGCAAAGCCACATAGAATGTCTGTTGAGTCCTTTAGATATGAAATATCTATTGTGCCTGTTTGAGTGTTACAGCTGCCAATATCAATCTGATCTCTGCACAGTCTGAGTTTGTTTAGTGTTTGGTTCTTTTAGCAGATAGAAGAAATTTCTTCTTGACTGAGCATGTTTGCAACACTCACTCAAAAACCCAGTGCTAGCTTTTCAATCCATTGCATCCCACTTCATCTTGTGATAAAACAATCTTTGAACCAGGGGCGTCGTTAGACATTTTGTACTCAAATACTTCAGCGGAACATTTTAATGAAATACCCCTGTGCTCCGGCAAAATATTACTGATAATAAATTATTGTCTGATAATGGAGATTGCTGTACTGACCTGAAGATAATTTTTAGCAATATATTCTCTGTTTTCTGTCAACTGTTTAAAATCAGAACCAGCAGCAATGCCACGTTCGTAAAGGAATCATAATTGCTCTAAATCGTCAACTGGTTTGCAAACAGAAATAGTTTGTGATTCAGTTTTATTTATTATTTATTTAAATTTGATATTTTTTTATATTTACCCACAATCCATTGTAGGGAACAAAATCATTTATCAGCAACGAAGCAGCATTTTTATGGGGAGAGTAGATTGTGAATGACTCTGTTGCAGGCAAAACTATTTATATCCATATATCCATAACAGAATCAAAATAAAAATGATATACCTAGTTTGTATATCAGTGTATCAAAATATTGGGACATGGCTGGAATACTGATTATAATTCAGAGGTCAGATATAGTGTTAGAATATAATTTAAATTCAAGCTAATATTTCATATGAGTAGGCATGTTATTTATTTATTTATTTTATTTCGTGAGTAACCCTGTTACTTTATGATCTTGTTTGTCTAAATTCTTTATTAAATTGATTTTCAAACAGTGGTAGGCCTATTCATTTAATAACTAAGGATAACAACTATTATTTTTATATATATTTTCAAAACACTGTGCAAATGAACACCTTGCCCTTTCAGTGTTTTTTTCTGGATTGCTACAAAGTAACTGTCAAATAGAAGTGTACAGTATTTTACATATCTGCTTTTTGACATATGCTTATTAATAGCATGTGTATCACCACTAGGGATTCTGAATTTCCTAAGGGGATCTTTAAAACTGGATCATATCCCAGGAGATCCCTGCAAGCCTGCATCTGACAGCTAAAAGATCACTATATTTATATGTTCAACAACAAATCATATGCACATAGAAGCCAGAAAGGCAAGACCTTAATGCAAACTAGCACTTTGAATCCATCTCCTTACCCTGCTCTGTTTGTAATATGAAGTGTTATAAATGATGCTGTATTCCCATGGAGCTGTTATGCTGGAAGAACAGGAAGCGAATGAGCTTTTGGTGTTTTCTTCCTTATCTTTCTCAATGTAGGTTAAAGAAAGTGTGAGGCCCAGGTGCTGCGTGATTCTACAGAGCATTGTCTGAACCAATACATACGCTATTATAGTGTGGCATTTCTTTTGTTTATGCCTTTGGAAAGGAAATGCAATATGGAAGCACCAAATGTATGTATGAATGTATATATGCATGTGTTAAACGTTTAGGTACTCCAAAACAGAAACAGAAACAAGGTTTTATTTCTCATTTCTTTTTCTCTCTTTCTCACTCAGTTCTAATTAGTGTTTTTATTGAACATACATTTGAATTTGTTACTCATCGATGTAGATCACTCTTGTGCATCATTGCATTCTCTAAGTGAATTACAATTGGTTGCTTTGTAGATTTCTAGACATATGGCAGTTGTTATTTATTCTTTTTTTGTATAGATCAGATCACCAGTATGCATCTGTATTATGCATCAAATCTGATTACAGCCTACACAGAAAGCAAAGGAAAATCAGAAAACCTGGAGGCAATGACATGAGTTTGGAAAACAGGGAATGTTTGTGAAATATGCTTTGCAAAATTTATTATTTTGCTCATACATTTTTTAAAAACACCTGACTGCAAGTATTAAATGTAGACACATCATGTTACATAACATGATACTTCAGTCAATCAATTAACACTTAACTAACAATCTAGTGAAGTGAAAAGCTGTGTATTTGATGCGTTGCTTTAATGCGTTGCTTCTGGCCGAAATACCAATCCATAATCCATTATACGCTTCCTCCAGTGAAAAAGACCATCCCCTGTTTTCTTTCACATCAAAATAAATCCACTGATATTTGTTTAGAACTGGTTTCACTTGTAAATGGTGCTTGATCTGTGCATATTTCTCTATATAAATATTAATGGAGGATGCAATATTATGTTTAGAAGACTCCCAGAAGTTGAAGTTGAAAATGTCTTGATGAATTTGTTTATTACAAACATGTAGCTTTTCACTTCACAAGGTGTTAATTGATGGATTGGAGTGGTGTGGATTATTTTTGGATGTTTTTATCAGCTGTTTGGACTCACTTTAGAGGACCCATTGGTGAGCAAGTGCTGTAATGATAATGTCTTCAAATCTGTTCCAGTGAAAAGCAAACTCATCTACATCTTGAATGGCATGAGGGTGAATTTCAGCAAATTAAAATTTTTTGGGTGAACTATTCCTTTAATTTTGCAATTCCATTTGGTTACCGCTGGTGGTGCATAAAGAGCTAACAACAGGTGTCATATTTTGAGAAATCTGTTTATAAATTTTGGTCAAGGTAGATTTTTATTTACATTTTTTTAATTTATACATACACTCTAAGAAATGCTGGGTTGTTTCAACCCAACATTGGGTCAAATATGAACTAACCCAACTGTTGGGTTAAATTTTTACATTAAATTTTTTACCCAAAAGTTGGGTTAGTCCATATTTGACCCAAAGTTGAGTTGAAACAACCCAGCATTTTTTAGCGTGTACACACAAACTCAAACTTCAGAACATCACAAAATTCATTAAAAAACAAGGCTTTGAGGGATTGATAAATACTGTATAATGTAATGATCAACACCAGTGATCACAACAGTGCACAAAACATTAAACCTGGTGTGCCTTGATTAAAGCCACGGTCACACTACACAAATTTTGTGAACACACAAAATTTCGAAGGCCCTTAAGGTACAGTCACATTAGCGAAATTGCAACACAATTTTGCAAGCAAGGTCCATTTTCTCTTGTCAATAGGGAAGAGCGGTAAGAAGCTCCACTCACACGGAAGTCACTTTCAAACTGAGCAGGTTTTTGTTACTCAACGTGGCAAATTCATGTGACCATCTTGAAAATTTGTGAAATTTGCATGGGGAAGTTTTTTTGATTGTGTGGACTCCTTTTAGAATTACTCGACTTCACACGCAAATTTTTTTTACAGGGCAACAGTAAATGTGACTGCACCTTTTAGGTCCATTGATCAAATTTTTTCTTTTGTTATGACCTTATTTGATTAAACACTTGCAAACATTGTCTCTGAACCAATGCTTTTGCTCAGTGTGACGCGTGAAGGCAGGCCAAGAAGGCAGGATACAGTAGTGAATCTGCCTTTACCAGGAAATTAACGTTCTTAGAAGTGACAAGACAGTTGACCCTGAGAGGTCAGCTAAATATCTACAGCGGATCTAAAATATGAATAGTTAATTATAACTACTTATGGTTAATTATTTATATTTCCGGTCGTTTAGCTAAATTTGCTACAGGTATATAATATTAAAATCAAATTTATTTAATAAAAATAATTGTTTTCACAAGATCACAATAAAGTGTCTATAGGCTAACACTTGAAATTGATTAAGAAACATCCCAGGGCTATTTTCTGTCTCTAATTAAATTTTTTTTTATTAATATGGTGGTATTATATATATATATATATATATATATATAAGTTGACAATCATTTATCAAATGTAACTATTTCTTTTTTTTTTTGTAATTTAGTTTTCTGTCATTTTGTAAGTAATTAAAATATAGCTAATGAAGTAGCATATATTAAACCGGGGCATATTTTTGAAAGTCTAAAATACCCTTTTATAGAATTATTACAAGCGTATGCATTTGAGAAGTACTGAATGACCCACATAATCTTCTCTGTTCCCTTATAGCGGTCATGATGTGGGTTGACTGAAGCACACAGCGATGGTGTAATCCAAAGGTGAGTCTTTAATTATCAAGCCAAGAGTTTAACACAGAATAACATAAATAGCAGAACATTCACACCACAACGTAACTTTAAAGCAAGACAAGAGAACTGAGGAAAACACAGGCTTATAAACACAGGGAACATGATTAGGCAGAACTGAAACAGGTGGAGAACTAAATCAAAACAGGTGAACAGAATAGACTAATCAGGGAACAACGGAAAACTGGGTCAAGGCAGGATGCACAGAAACGTAGGGGATATACAACCAAAACAGAACATAAACGTGACATAAATATGACAATAGCACTTCTAAGAATCCATAATAATAAGAGGAATTACAGCCATATTAGCTTCACATATATATTCGAATTGAATTGCATAATAAATAAATGCACTTTTTCACTATATATACTGTATATATATATATATGATATGAAATATATTGAGGGGATGTAGCCAACAAACTAGAAAATCCGCAAGGCCTTAAGGAGCAGCTCCTATAAAGATTCTCTCTCCACTCATACGTGGGCATCCATCAATAAGGCAATTGTTTAAGCTCCCAGCAGAGCTCGGCTCTGCCTGTGAAATTTATGAGAGCCAGAGCAAACAGACGAGTGGATGAATGGAGAGAGTGAATCCCGCAGGCAGACAGAACAGAGTCCTTAACAGTAACAACACAATCAATCAGGTCATACACACTTCACACTCAAGCCCAAGAATGCTCCCAACATCCCCTCTGCATCTTCGGCCTAGCTCATCATTGCGCTTCATGGTAAAAGGCAATTGAGGATGAATGATAGGACACAGGCTGCTCTATTTATACCAGATTTAGTGACTCAAAGGTGGCATTTGTTACCATCATCATCAAGTAACTGAGCAAATGGATGCAACTTCCTTTGCATATTTTATCTGTTGTTGCACGTCTCTGGATGATTGGAGAAAGATTTATGCTATAGTAACAACCTGAAATGGCAAAATTGAGTGGAGATGTAAGAAAGCAGTTTGCACTAAATTACACAAATTCACAGTGTGGATGATGTTACCGTCTTCACGTTGTTTTCGCACTGGAAACAGCCTCATGGTTAGCCAAGTAGCCGCTGGCATCCTAACAGCAATCAGTCACTGTATTTTACTCATTATGCAGCCCTGAGAGAAGCTCGGAGGAGGGTTTTATCCACATCGCAGCTGTGAATAGCAAAGCTTAGCCAGGGTTCGGGTGATGGCTCTTGAATTCACAAAGGGTACAGTTCGTACATGGCTACAACTGTGCATAGATTACTACTAACATGAAGACTAGAGGCAATGCAGAAAATCTGAGGTCTAGGGTTGCAATTGCACAAGGGATAGAACAACAGACAGCATAAAGTCTTGCTACAGAGAGCAATTGTGTTTTGCCCACAAACAATGATGTATCTTTTGAATAGAAAACATGTTGATCGCGACACAATCTGTCCCCACAGCAGTGTGGCAACACGGTGCTTGGGGACTTCATTATAATCTTGACTGTAAAACTTTGAGATGATCATAGAGAATTTTGTCTATTTCTTTTGTTTCTTTTCTCTCTGCCTATTTTTTCATCTCTCTCACTTTTGCTTCTTTGTTTAGCATGGATTTTGTTCCCACCTGACAGTGTTAATAGCCAGTTCTACTTTAGCAACTCTGGCCATCTGCGCTATTATCAGACAACGTTTTGATCTTTTCTAAAATAAGTCTTTGAAAGTGTTTGTGAAAGTGTTTGTTAGTTTTATAATGGAATCTTGTCATAGAGAATTTTGTCTATTTCTTTTGTTTCTTTTCTCTCTGCCTATTTTTTCATCTCTCTCACTTTTGCTTCTTTGTTTAGCATGGATTTTGTTCCCACCTGACAGTGTTAATAGCCAGTTCTACTTTAGCAACTCTGGCCATCTGCGCTATTATCAGACAACGTTTTGATCGTTTCTAAAATAAGTCTTTGAAAGTGTTTGTGAAAGTGTTTGTTAGTTTTATAATGGAATCTTGGGGAAATTATCCAGAATACAGTAAAACGTTGCTGCGGGGCCACTTCTAATAGTAACCCAGAGATTAAATGCATTTCTCCTTTTTCCAAATCTTTAAATAGATCCTGAGAAGTTCATGCTTCTGCAAACTGTTCACTGCTCATTCCCAAATGAACATAAGATATTACAGTAATCAGTAACATCAGCATGTCTACCGCCGTAAAGCTTAAATTATATTCATTTACATACATATTAATATAGTAAGTAGAACAGAATTGTGAGCACATGTTGTAGAAACATAAACATTTCTATTCATTTTCATGATCTGTGTGATGTTTGCTGTAATAATTTTGCAATCACTGGCATTTTAAGCACATTACTCTGTATCTACTCTACTGTTTAAAAGTGAGAAAAGAAAGAAATTAATACTATTATTCAGCAAGGACACACTAAATTAATCAAAAGTGACAGTAAAGACATTTATAATGTTACAAAAGGTTTCCATTTCAAATGCTGTTCTTTTTAACTTCATATTTGTTTAAAAAATAATTTAAAAACTGTACAAAAATAAATAAATAAATAAATAAATAAAATAAAAAACACAACTGTCGACATTGATGATAATAAGAAACGTTTCTTGAGCACCAAATTATAATGACACTAGAAAATCCGCAAGGCCTTAAGGAGCAGCTCCTATAAAGATTCTCTCTCCACTCATACGTGGGCATCCATCAATAAGGCAATTGTTTAAGCTCCCAGCAGAGCTCGGCTCTGCCTGTGAAATTTATGAGAGCCAGAGCAAACAGACGAGTGGATGAATGGAGAGAGTGAATCCCGCAGGCAGACGGAACAGAGTCCTTAACAGTAACAACACAATCAATCAGGTCATACACACTTCACACTCAAGCCCAAGAATGCTCCCAACATCCCCTCTGCATCTTCGGCCTAGCTCATCATTGCGCTTCATGGTAAAAGGCAATTGAGGATGAATGATAGGACACAGGCTGCTCTATTTATACCAGATTTAGTGACTCAAAGGTGGCATTTGTTACCATCATCATCAAGTAACTGAGCAAATGGATGCAACTTCCTTTGCATATTTTATCTGTTGTTGCACGTCTCTGGATGATTGGAGAAAGATTTATGCTATAGTAACAACCTGAAATGGCAAAATTGAGTGGAGATGTAAGAAAGCAGTTTGCACTAAATTACACAAATTCACAGTGTGGATGATGTTACCGTCTTCACGTTGTTTTCGCACTGGAAACAGCCTCATGGTTAGCCAAGTAGCCGCTGGCATCCTAACAGCAATCAGTCACTGTATTTTACTCATTATGCAGCCCTGAGAGAAGCTCGGAGGAGGGTTTTATCCACATCGCAGCTGTGAATAGCAAAGCTTAGCCAGGGTTCGGGTGATGGCTCTTGAATTCACAAAGGGTACAGTTCGTACATGGCTACAACTGTGCATAGATTACTACTAACATGAAGACTAGAGGCAATGCAGAAAATCTGAGGTCTAGGGTTGCAATTGCACAAGGGATAGAACAACAGACAGCATAAAGTCTTGCTACAGAGAGCAATTGTGTTTTGCCCACAAACAATGATGTATCTTTTGAATAGAAAACATGTTGATCGCGACACAATCTGTCCCCACAGCAGTGTGGCAACACGGTGCTTGGGGACTTCATTATAATCTTGACTGTAAAACTTTGAGATGATCATAGAGAATTTTGTCTATTTCTTTTGTTTCTTTTCTCTCTGCCTATTTTTTCATCTCTCTCACTTTTGCTTCTTTGTTTAGCATGGATTTTGTTCCCACCTGACAGTGTTAATAGCCAGTTCTACTTTAGCAACTCTGGCCATCTGCGCTATTATCAGACAACGTTTTGATCGTTTCTAAAATAAGTCTTTGAAAGTGTTTGTGAAAGTGTTTGTTAGTTTTATAATGGAATCTTGGGGAAATTATCCAGAATACAGTAAAACGTTGCTGCGGGGCCACTTCTAATAGTAACCCAGAGATTAAATGCATTTCTCCTTTTTCCAAATCTTTAAATAGATCCTGAGAAGTTCATGCTTCTGCAAACTGTTCACTGCTCATTCCCAAATGAACATAAGATATTACAGTAATCAGTAACATCAGCATGTCTACCGCCGTAAAGCTTAAATTATATTCATTTACATACATATTAATATAGTAAGTAGAACAGAATTGTGAGCACATGTTGTAGAAACATAAACATTTCTATTCATTTTCATGATCTGTGTGATGTTTGCTGTAATAATTTTGCAATCACTGGCATTTTAAGCACATTACTCTGTATCTACTCTACTGTTTAAAAGTGAGAAAAGAAAGAAATTAATACTATTATTCAGCAAGGACACACTAAATTAATCAAAAGTGACAGTAAAGACATTTATAATGTTACAAAAGGTTTCCATTTCAAATGCTGTTCTTTTTAACTTCATATTTGTTTAAAAAATAATTTAAAAACTGTACAAAAATAAATAAATAAATAAATAAATAAATAAATAAATAAATAAATAAAATAAAAAACACAAGTGTCGACATTGATGATAATAAGAAACGTTTCTTGAGCACCAAATCAGCATATTATAATGACTTCTGAAGGACCGTGTGACTCTAAAGACTGGAGTAATAGCTGCTGAAAATTCAGCCATCATAAAAATAAATAATAATAATAATAATAATAATAATAGAAAACAGGTATTTTAAATTATAAAGACATTTCACAATATCACTGTTTTTTTTATTAAATAAATGTAGCTTTGGTGAGCATAAGAGACTTTCAAAAACATTAAAAAAAAATCTTATATCTTACTGTATATAGACCTCAAACTTTTGAATGATAGTGTAACTATTTCTTTAAATAAATAGGGCAGTCTGTTCCTTCCAGCTCACCTAAGAATAATAACTACTCAATTTGTATCAATTTATGAGCATTTTTTAAGCGTGCTGACAGAAATCTCCAGTTCATTCCAATTGAATGTTGTATAAAGCTTGTCTGAGAAATCAACAGTAACCAAGGGAGTTTGAGCTTAGCAAAGGCATAGTCCTCTATTTCTGAAATTCTCTACTTGCCTAGTTTTGTGCACCCTCCAACCTGTTTGCATGATCTCCCGCAAGTATCTATCACCATGGTGACAATATCCTTCTTCTGTTGGAGCACTATATCATAATGTTAAGGAATACTGAAGCACAGATTTGTATAACCATTGCATAAAGAAGACTAAAACCATAAATTAGACCTCGGCTGTGACCTGACTTGACCTGAACATGTGATCAAGAGTGGCCAAAAGACCAAACCAAAATCATGCAGCCTGCTAAGCTCAAAGATGACAGTTATTGACATAAAAAAAAAATTTTATTAAATAAATAATTATATATATATATATATATA
>NW_015505445.1:441856-515147 GCF_001515645.1 Sinocyclocheilus grahami | reverse complement strand
ATATATATATATATATATATATATATATATATATATATATATATATATATATATATATATATATATATATAATTAGGTTGTGTAACTCAGACAATAGATAAAAAGAAATACACCTATCTGGTGTATTTTTATTGTTGTTTCCATTTAAATGCAAATACATATCAGTGGTGACTAGATTTTAATATTATACGATTTCCCATTTTATGATATGGTATGCCACTATATATTTCTTTATCTACATGAAACATGAAATGAAACAGTGCTGTGTGCCTGAGAGTTGTGTGAAGTCTGGAGTTCCTAATTGTATGTCAGTGTTTGTTGAGGAAGCTCTTACATCACCAAGGCCAGTCAGTTTAAGCAGATCTCTCTCAAATGAAATTTGGTTTAGACTCTCTAAAGCGGTTGTCTTGTTTTAGATGTATGCAGAATAAGCTCTGCAAAAAGAGAAATAGAATTTCTTTCTGGGTTGGATAAGACCTGAGGGACAGAAAGTTTCTCCTAAAACACGTTAAGCATCCTCAGCCACACACCTACTCACCTTAAAACAACTGAATATATGCAACCAGAGGCAAATGAGACAGGCTTTCTATGCCAACACTTCACTGCTTCAAACTTTTAAATACACAGGCGGCGTTTCAAAGCTCTCATTCAAAATTGATCGTGAAGTTCAACACTTGCTTAAAAGCTTAGACAAAAATGCATTTGTGTTGTTCTGTGAACACTCCACACAGAATCCATAAAATACTCTCGTGACTATGACTAAAAGGCTTGTTAATGCCTTGGACTGCATTATGACAAGCCTTGCATACATTAAAGCTGCAAAAGAATTGCTTTGACTTTCACTGTGAAGTTATTTTGTATTCTGATTTCATGTTTGTGCTATACTGCAATGCATTTACCATAAGTAAAACCATTGTGCGAATGAAAGGAATACACGGCAAAATATCTAGTGTTGTTTAGAGTTGTTTTTATGGTGTTAATTTATCAGAGTTAAAAAGTGTTGATTCTGGTGTTGATTTGAATGGCATTAACACTTGCAGTGTAAATCAGCGGTCGGAGTCAGTGTAATTGACATAATTGTCACTGGTGATGAGTTGA
This sequence comes from Sinocyclocheilus grahami, assembly GCF_001515645.1. NCBI lineage: Eukaryota > Metazoa > Chordata > Actinopteri > Cypriniformes > Cyprinidae > Sinocyclocheilus > Sinocyclocheilus grahami. The sequence continues at coordinate 514,049 of NW_015505445.1, read as the reverse complement.
TCCAATTTCCAGTCCTTGCACATTATTTCCTTTTAGATTAATGGCAGACGACCACGAACAGAGGACAGTGTTCAAACAGGTATAATATTTTATAACCACTTAAATTGACAAATTGCCATGTGTAGTTTACGTTTCTCACCATTCAGAATAATATTAGTACATTGCAAAGTAAATGGCAGCGGAGATAAATGATCAGATAATCAAGCAAGAAGCGTTTTGCTGAACTTATATTTTCTGCTAGCGTATGATTATGAACTAATATTTGCTCATCATATGAGATACGTGTTTGACAGATTCATCTGCAATAGTAGATACTTTAACTTACAATTAACTCGCTGCGATTTGACATTAATGTAACGTTAACATTTGTGGGGTGACAAATGGAGCTTCTGATAAGCGGCTCGCTCGATGTTCTTTAATTAACAATGTCATAATTTGCATTTTTCTTGACCAACAGCTTTCATGTTCATCAAGGCGTGAAGAAATGTGTAAAACTGCACAGCGATAGTATGTTCCAAGACTTTCTCACTGAAGGTAAGCTAAGAATCTTGTTCTACTGCTTAGAAATGCACTTAGTCATATAGGAACTATGCTTGATGTATAAGCCCACAGTGCTTGTGTATGTTAACACTTTACAATAAGGTCTCATTTGTTAACATTAATTAATGTGCAAACTAACAATGGCTAACTTTGGTATTAGTTAATAAAAGTAGAACTGTCTGTTCATTTTAGTTCATAGTGCATTCATGTTAACAGATACAACTTTAGATTTTTATAGTGTATCAGGAAATGTTGAGATTAACATTAACTAAGATTATTAAATGCTGTAGAAGTATTGTGCGTTCTTAGTCCATGTTAACTAATGAAACCTTATTGTAAAGCACCAGACGTCAGCTTGTTAAAATTGTTGTCAGTCACATAATGGCAATTCATGGGTAAAACTTCAGTGCTCAGATGCAAGAAATGCACACAGCTGTGTCAATTGGTGTAGAAAACAATGTTAAGTTTAGCATTAACCCTTTTTTTTTGTTTGTTTACATTGAAGGAGATCCCCACCCGCAAACAGCAGGAAACTTATGCCTTGGGCATTATTTCTCTCTTTCCTAGCCTGAGAGACCAGTTTTCAACAAAGGGCTATGTAAGAATCTTTTGTATTGATGTACTTTTAACACAAACTAGTTGGATATTAAGTTTTGTGCTCCTTTTTTGTGGCATGTAATGTATTGTAGTTTATAATGAAACCTTATTGTAAAGCACCAGACGTCAGCTTGTTAAAATTGTTGTCAGTCACATAATGGCAATTCATGGGTAAAACTTCAGTGCTCAGATGCAAGAAATGCACACAGCTGTGTCAATTGGTGTAGAAAACAATGTTAAGTTTAGCATTAACCTTTTTTTTTTTTTACATTGAAGGAGGATCCCCACCCGCAAACAGCAGGAAACGTATGGCTTGGACATTATTTCTCTCTTTCCTAGCCTGAGAGACCAGTTTTCAACAAAGGGCTATGTAAGAATCTTTTGTATTGATGTACTTTTAACACAATCTAGTTGGACATTAAGTTTTGTGCTCCTTTTTTGTGGCATGTAATAGTAGTTTATCTATTAAATGTAATGTAATGACTAATGAAATGTTCAGATCTTATAAAAAGTGTTCTCGTCTTTCTGACAGGAGCATTTCTGAGTTCCGGAAAAGGGAACGGAGTTCATCTCCTGGTGCCTTAAAACTTTGTCCAGGAAGAACCCAAAATGTGTTTGCTTGGAGATGACTGAAAGTGGAGGACCAAGTTGACGAAGAAGGATAGATGATGTGCAACAACTTGAAGGAGATGCATGCAGAGAGGTAACTTCTTTCCATGTCCATACAGCTGATGAAGCTGAAGTTATGCAAAAGATGACAGAAACGTTCAAGCACAGACAATAGGGCTGCACAATAAATTGCATGCGATATTTAATGCGCATCTTGCCAGTAAAGCCGGTTCTGTAATCAGCGGTAAATCTGACGAGCTGCGCAAAACCACGATCATATTTTGCACGTTTTGCGCAGCTTGTCAGTGAACAACGGCTCTGTGTAGTAAATGCTGCTCCACGTGAAAGCACGCACGTGATGGAGATTTACCGCTCCAGGGGGGGGTTGAGGAAATTAATTTAATGACGTTTTCCTTTCACTGTAATACACAAAGCATGATATCAACTGGTTTTGTTTGGCACGTATTGGGTTAAGATGTGTTATATAGGTGTTAATTTTTAATTATGCATTTATCATTTCACATTGTAATTAGTGGGTTTTTTTTGTTTTTTTTCCTGATTTAATCTAATTTGTTTTTTTTTTATATTTATCAAGCTGGTGTGCAAATTATTTAATACAGCGTGTGTCTATCAGCTGAGAAATGGCATCTGTTCTCTAGGGCGGGCACAAACACTGTGTCCTTGTCCTTCAGCTGTATTTATCTGCTTTGCTTTGGGAATCCAAACCATCTCACCACTTTTATAAATAATGAGAATAGGGACTTGCATTCCTCTGTTGCAATTAATCACATCATTTCTCAATCTAATTTGGCTTATTTGGCTGATGAAGAATGTGATGCTTGGAGTAATCCCACAAAGGTGAGAGCAGTTCAATCAGTTTGGCTGTTTATAGTGGAATATATGTACTGAAATTCTAAGATCTTGTTACCTTATTGGAATAGAGTAACCCAGAAATGAAAATTTGCTTAAAATTTACCAACCGTCAGGCCAAGATGTAGATGAGTTTGTTCCTTCATCAGAACAGATTTGGAGAAATTTAGCATTACATCAATCTTGTTTGCCAGTGGATCCTCTGCAGTGAATGGGTGCCGTCAGAATGAGTCCAAACAGCTGATAAACATCACAATAATCCATAATCCCCGTCTAAAAAGCTGCATGTTTGTAAGAAACAAATCCATCGTTAATCCATCGATTCCGAAATTAGAAATAAATATGGAAAAAAATAACAATTGAAATAAAATGGATATATTTTGCATTATTCTTCCACCAGTGGTACTAAGCAACATTGATCTAGGCTATAGGCATCAGTTTTCAAACAGTAACAGCAGGCTTCAAACATCAGTAGTGGGTGTAATGTGAAGATTGCTGCTCCCAAATAGAGACTCAGGAAAGCAGCCGTGTTTCCCAGAGCCTCTTCAGGCATCTCAGGAACATTCTGGGCTGAGATCACTGGCTTGTGTAATCCTTTATAGAGACAAAGGGGTTGTCTTTAGTGCTTCACTGATGCTTTGCTTGGTGTAAGCTTCTTGTAAGTACTTTCAAAAGTCATTTCATCATAAAACCAGGATTTTGAGGAACTCACAGAATGATGCTTTTTGCTGTCATTATGACCTTTCTGAGTGTTGGGGATTACTGCACTCGGCTAGCTGAAATAACAGCAAAGGAACAAAGCTCTGATTGGTATCTCAGGCCAAAAGGTTGAAATTTTGTTGTAGCGGCTGGAATGGGAAGGTCACTTTTAGAAAATACTAGATAAATAACCATTGTGAACACGAAGAAATGGTTCTATAATCAGCAATGTGTTATCTCTGTTCTCTGCCCATCTGTGATTGTGATGTTCATAAGGTTTCTAACATGAAAGCTTTGCTCTACCAAATTTTGTGTGTGACTATGATAGTACAAAGGAAATAACATGATAGAACAACTGGCTGTGCAACCAGGGTCGGATTTACCTCTTTTCGTGACATAGGCAAAAACATTTTTGGGCCCCCCTTCCCCATTAATATGGTAGGCCTAATATTATCACCCAAGCAAACAAAAATATTTCTTAATCAGTGCAAACCGTTACAATGTTTTCTATCGCAATAATCACTTGCGTTCAGTCAATAAAAATCGAATGTAGTTCTTAATTTGTTTGAGAACTGAGAAAGACCATTCCATTAATAGGCGCGGCGTCGTGGCCACATAATAACCACTTCGGGAGTGCATTTCTCTAATAATTTTAACGGCCAGGAGTCACAACCACACATCAAGACTGTTCAGATGATTGTTTCAAGACATTTGACATGTTTCCATCCTGAAATCTTGTCTGTTAAACTAAGTTTTTACGCACCTCATCCCAAACCTTCCGTTGCAAATTCCAAAACGTCATTTTAGAGCTAATCACGGAGGCTTGAGCCATTGATATGCAGGCTAACGCAGTTATTAATGCAGTCTAATGCGGTTATTAGAGAGAGAGAGCGATTAAGTGCGTGTGAACACATGCGTCATACATCACAATACATGTGCGTCTCTCAGCAGCAGGATTTACTAATAGCGAATCTTTAAGTTAAACTGCTTCAAGAACCTCGCAACTGAGAAATGTCATGTAGCTTTTCAGCTGCAAAACTATTTTATTGATACATTCACGGGGCAGCGCTGACAAGAAGTTTCTGTTCGCGTCTCCACGTGTGTGCGCGAGTGCGTTTCTGTACTGTGTGTGCGTCTGTGAGAGAGACTGGGAGAAAGAAAGCGTGATTTCCATAGCTTACATAAAAAAGGTGGAAGACATGGAAATAGTTTGTCATTTTTTACCCTATAGTTTGTTATATTTGTTTGCTCAATGTCTTCTGGGGTTTTGGTTATTTTACTGTTGTAGATAGCCCATAGTATAACAAAAATATTATATCTCTCTTCATTGTGTTTGGGCCCCCCTGGACGAGCGATCATAGGCACGTGCTTAGAATGCCTATGTGTAAATCTGGCCCTGTGTGCAACTAAAAGTCACAAAAAAGTTATTTGCTCCCTCACGTATCAATGACTCATGATGACTAAGGTTGACATAAAGCAAAAACATCTTGTTGACCTGTATTTATTCAATAATTATATGTTTCAGAGACAGTGAAACTCTCTTGATTGCCCATGTGTACTTGTACAAAGAAGACTCTTTTTTCCTAGGTAAAATAATTACAAATAATTAAAAGAAGATGAACTTGTCATTTTGGAAGAAAATTCAAGTGTTTTTTGCTTTTCTACGTAGTTGCTAAGATGATCATAGACATAACATATTTTGCCAAATCATAAATAGTTTCTCACATCATGAACAGGAGACATGTTACACATATCTGTTTCACATAAGTTATATTATCAGCAATTTGGGGAGAAATAAGGGAACATAAAATGTACGTATATAAGGGCCTGGCAAATATTTTGTGCAATAACTGCCAATAATTGGTGCGTTGACCTTCAGTGTGTCCATTTAATCACAGAGATGAAGTTACAAAGCTCACAAAACCCGTCTGCTGTGGCACTGAAAATCAAAGTTTTAAGCTTTAGTTAAGCTTTAATGAGAAAGATCAGCATTTGACTGACTGCTTGAGGTAGTGTTTTTTCTTTTCTTTGTCTTGTATAACCCCAGAACCTTATCAGGAAGACTCAAGTTCCCTTTATCGACAGCTACCCAGGTTTGTGTTCTTTTAAACAAATTAGCATTAATGCTATTATCATTAAGTTAGTGTTAAATAAAAACACCATGAAATGCCAAGTAGGCTACTCTCCTTCAACAAGACACCTGAGATTGTGTGTCTTTCACAAGTATAACAGAGAATGCAAATGTATTTATAAATGAAACCCACGTGGGACGTTTGGGAAAAGTTAAGTCATTTGTGCGTTTTGTAGGAATTCAAAAACTACAGCAGTTCGACAATATACAAAATATCACCCATGAGCAAATACACTCTCGTTAGTACAAACACAGTATCATTAATTTTACTTTAGTTCAAATCAGAATATTAAAAAACTGCATTTTTCAACTAATGTGCTAATGTGTTTTAGAGTAATTCCAGGCATTTTACCAGTAAAGAAGTTTGCAATACACATTATCAGTGCAAAATCTTTTTTTTCTCTCTCTCTCTCTCTCGCTCGCTCGCGCACGCACACACACACACACCTCTCTCTCTCTCTCGCTCGTGCGCGCGCACACACACACACACCTCTCTCTCTCTCTCTCTCTCTCGCTCGCTCGCGCACGCACACACACACACACCTCTCTCTCTCTCTCTCGCTCGTGCGCGCGCACACACACACACACCTCTCTCTCTCTCTCTCTCTCGCTCGCTCGCGCACGCACACACACACACACCTCTCTCTCTCTCGTGACGCCTTCTTTCTTTGCGTGCACATTTGGCCGCATTATGCAAATATTTCCACATAGTGAGGTAGCTATGTGGGGGCGTGTTAGAACGAGCCATTTTAGGGGGGCGTGGCAGAGTCTTAACTTTGATAAAGAATATCTCTTTGGTTTTGAGACTTTAGTCTTTGCAACTTCAGGGATCTTTGCACAATCAGCTTGTAACACTCCAAAGAGAAAGGAAAACTTGAAATCGCATCATATGACCCCTTTAATAATAATGTTTTTTTTATGATCAATGCTGAACATAATAACATGGAACACTTTAGTAATGGCTGTTGAAAATTCAGCTCTAACATCACAAAAATAATTTACATTTTAATATATATCTACTAAAATATAAACCAGTTATTTTAAACTGTATTGATATTTTACAGTATTACCGTTTTTACTTGACAATAAATGCAGCCTTGGTGAGAATACAGAGACCTTTCTCAGAAACCAAACTTTTTGCTGTTAGTTTAAATAATAATGATATATTATACAACACTTTCACATCAGTGATCAGTTGAGCCATCCTATTGGTCCATTCTCAGTTTCCAGTCAGTTGTGTTCGGAGTATGCAGATCCCTCCATCTGGTGTCCTAGACAAGCACCCTTAGCGGCCTGCCCAGTGCCAGAGTGCCCAGTCTCACCCACACTCCTGCTTCATGAGTTGATCTAGGGTGCCAATATGACCTGATCCTCAATCAGTGCCAGGTGTTTCTGCCAACAGAAAGAGCTGAAAATAAACCTACAATTCATCATGGGAAATAGCCAGCTGGGTGTGTGTGTGTGAGTAAAGTATGCATGTGGTTTGCAATGGTTTATTCAACAGGGGCAAGAGAGACAGCTTCAGTGAAAACAATCAACAGTATCCCATATACTGTACCTATAATGTATTATATAAGTTCGTTTTTAATTTTTTAATTGCAAATCTGTGTGTGTGAGCTGATTTTAGTGACCACTCAGGAGTATTAATCGTGATTATCATGATGCCAGCAGAGTTGACTGAGGATTTGACTAATGATTTGATCAGAAAGTGAGGTACTCTTAATAATAATATATTAAAATAGATTTCAAAAATGCTCAAACATAATCAGATTTTCAGATAATCAAATATAAATATTTATTATTATTATTATTATAGTTATATATATTCTGAAATAAGGAGTTCATGTTCCAAAATAATATTTTACTTTATAATATAAGCAACTGCTATTCAAATATCGCCATTAAAAAGTCCCTTTTATAGACTGTATATATAAAATATTAACCATCATTATTCAAATAGCATCATTCAAAGTCCTTTTCCTTCTTTTAGACTTGAATGACGAATTCTGGTGTAATAGCAGCAAATATCTTGACAGGTTTGGATGCGGTTGCTAAAAATGTGTCCTGGGGGTAATTATTGCCACTCAAGTTCATTCATATATCTCTGAAAAAAAACAAGCAAAAAAAACTAAATCCACATCCCTGAAAGGTGATAGCATACCAATCAGTTTACAAAAGCGTTATGCACTGGCAATCCATCTATCCAGGTGACTCCATTCTTTTAAACCACAGTAATGTTCTTCTTCTCGCACAGGTCTAGGCATGTTTAAGTGAAATTCTTCTTCTGTGGGTGACGGCAAACTGTTATTATTCTCTACTGAAGTGGAGAAACAGCTGCTAAATCATTTCCTCAGCGTTGCGGGTGGATAGATGCCAGATATGATTGAGTGAGGCTGCAACTTACACCTGTCTCCAAACATCGTGGGACCGCAACAACAGGGAACTCTTTCATTAACACATAACAAGAGGTCATAGGAAACTTGTGATAAAAGAATATTAAGGTATGCGACTGCCTCCTACATTTCAGATTAGATGGAGACACACACAGCAATTGTTTTATTTTCTGCATATGGCATCACAAACCCGTTGATGTAGGAAAATGCATTTTGTCATCTATTTTGGTCTTCACAGAAAAATATTTTATTGTTCAAAAGTTATTTCCTTGCAGCTCAAGTTTTGTTTCATTAAGTACCACTTTTGACTAAGATGTTTTTATATAACTTTTTAAAATATATAAAATATACAAGTAGATACAGAGCTAAAATAAATGAGGATAGACGTAATTTGGTCTTTAAATAATTTAATGGGAAGTTCTTGAGTTCATATTGAAATCTCTGAGTGATTTTACTAAATGATTGCACCGCTATTGCACGCAAGATTACAGTTCAAAAACCGCCATCTTATTTACTAACCACCCGCAATCCGCAAAGTTTAACCACGCTGTGGCTGACGCTGTGAGCATTTACATTTAATTATTAGGAAAATTGTACTCTACAAATTGCATTCAGCACAAATTTTTGGCTGTGGTTGCACCATTTCCTGATTTGCATTAAACATATCTCAGTGCAAGCAAACAAACAGCACTATCAGTGGGTGAAATTCAATCTTGGTAAATTAAACACTGTATTTTGATCACAAACTCAAGATTTATATTTAGTCATAAAAGGGGGTTTCAAACTATGTTTACAAGTGTGTGCTAGGAGGTCCATGGACATTTTGAGACAATTTTTTATTTTTATTTTATAGTATAATTTTAAAGATACTAATTTTATTTATAATTTTATTTTATGCATTAAATTATTGAATGTATGCATTTATGTATTATGTAATTATATAAATACAATTTGCATTTATTATTATTATAGTATTTAGTATTGATTATTAGTAGTATTAATTATTATTTCTACTATTTTATAGCATTTTTATGTTTTAGTTTTACCTTGTGATCACTGCTAAGAAACTTAAGGAGACACCGGGGTTTTTTCTCAAGGTAAATCTAAGAAGCAGCAGACCTCATTGTTTTCAAGGAGAAACAATTGAGAAATTAAAGAGGTCTCAGTTGTGATTTTTCTCCTTTTTGTGGATTTCACCACTCAGCATTGTTCTGCTCATAGTTGCCATGGTTACTGTGGCAGTGATAACTTTCATGTCTGCAGGTGTACAGCTCTGGCAAAGTTTCAGTCCCTAGTTTCCTGATGTCTTCTTGAATAGTTCAAAGCCCTGTGGATGATCTTCAGTACACGTGTCATGTTATGTCCCGTGTCTTTCTTACAACTCGCTTTAATGATGTTACATGAGAAATTTCCTAATTTCACCAAGCTCAGGGCAGTCAGAAAATAACTCTGTACTCTTTTAAGCGTTAACATTTGTGTACTCTGCCTGATTCTAGCAAAATCTGCAAACGCTCCTCAGCATCAGTTAAGCACTACTGCTCACCTGTAAGACTTTGTTTCCGCTTCCATTATCTATTTGTGTTTTTAGACTGCAGCTGCATTAGCTTGAGACTGAACCCTGGAAATGGACATCACTGGCTTCACCTGAACTGCCCAAATCCAAAGCAAGTTTGCACCTGCTGCGGGATCTGTCTTGTAATGAAACTGGAGTAGAATAGAAAGGTACTCTATTGGCTACATTCTGAAATTTGCTGAGATTTAAGTGCAGTTAAAGGAAGGGTTCTAAATGAATGATGTGTTCACACTGCATGCCACTCCAAACCCATTTTCCTTTTGCACTAATTCGTTATTATCAATATGGTCAATGGCACAATATGCACACTGTATGGGGAAAGAGTGAATAAATAAATTTGCCATGTGTAATATTTTATTCATAGTGATCAGAGTGCAATTTCAAGTGTTAAGCACTACTGCTCACCTGTAAGACTTTGTTTCCGCTTCCATTATCTATTTGTGTTTTTAGACTGCAGCTGCATTAGCTTGAGACTGAACCCTGGAAATGGACATCACTGGCTTCACCTGAACTGCCCAAATCCAAAGCAAGTTTGCACCTGCTGCGGGATCTGTCTTGTAATGAAACTGGAGTAGAATAGAAAGGTACTCTATTGGCTACATTCTGAAATTTGCTGAGATTTAAGTGCAGTTAAAGGAAGGGTTCTAAATGAATGATGTGTTCACACTGCATGCCACTCCAAACCCATTTTCCTTTTGCACTCATTCGTTATTATCAATATGGTCAATGGCACAATATGCACACTGTATGGGGAAAGAATATTATTGGTATAAAATAGTGACCATAGGGAATGAAGTTGGCCAACACTGTTGTTCATTGTTAATTTGTTTTAAAATAACTATTGTTAATTAGACTTAAGTGTTAAGATGTGTTACTGTACATTACCGCTTAAAATTTTGGTGTCAGTAAGTTTTCTGTACTTTTTTTCCTTTTTTATGCATTAAATTGATCCAAACTGAGAGTAAGGACATTTATTTCAATTATATTATGTTCTTTCAAACTTTTGTCATCAAATAATTCAGAAAAAAATGTATCATGGTTTCCAGAAAAATATTAAGTAGCACAACTGTTTTCAACAGTGATAATGATAAAAAAAAAATGTTTGGAGTAATGGCCGCTGAAAACTCAGCTTTGCAGTCACAGGAATTAATTGCATTTTAAAATATATTCAAGTAGAAAACAGTTATTTTCAATTGTAATAATATTTCACCATACAATATTACTGATTTTATTGTATTTTTATAAAATAAATGATTGGTGAGCATAAGAGACATCTTTCAAAAATATAAAATCCGACCCTCGATTTTTTAAATAAATGCTGAAAAATTATTGTTCACTGTAAGTTCACTATATCTAATGCATTAAGTAATATTAACAAACTGAACTTTGTTGTAAAGTGTTGTCTTGAGCCTAAAACGGTCCCACAGAGCACCAAAATCAATCAATCATATTTGCAAATTAATAAAGAAAAAGTGTTAATGCAATGTTAATCATCAACCAGGAAGATTTGAACCCAAGATATCTTTCAGTGAAAAAGTCTTTAATCACTAGTATTCAGATGTAATATGTTTGTATTAAGATTGAAGACTACTTGAGGAACATCTGCTCTGAGCACAGCTTATATGGAGCCGTGTGAGTGACTCTTATGTGGCTGTTTTCCTTTTCAATAATGGCTGATACTGCAGCATAGCTCCCCAAATCTGTGAGCCGACACCGGCCTCTTCACTCAGCTCTAAGGAGAAACATCAGTCTATTTAAAGCTCTCAACCAGTCAGTGAAGCACCCTTCAAACCAGCACCGCTCCCTGTGTAGCAGGACGCAGGTGCAGTATGACTGTACTGCTAAAGCCAATTAGCAGGATAGTCTGCTTCAAGAGATGTTCAAATGATAAAATTACTGGATGGTCACAACAAACCATGGCTGGATTTGATTCGGAGGCCCTTGACATCTGCCAAAACTCAATGTTCTGTAGGACATTAGAGGACCTTGTCATGGTAAATATATAAAGTACTTATGCAATGCAGCACAATTGCGTAATCTTAAAGCTCTCATGAAACTATATTTGTCTAATAATTTTTTCTTGCTAACTGGTCTATATTGAGCCAGAGAATATATTATGAAGAATGTCAGTAATCGAACAATTAATGGCAACCATTGACTTCCTGTCACGCCCATGGACTGTTTTGTGTTTGTTTTCCTCCCCCACGTGCTCCATGTCCTAGTTTTTCCCTCATGTCCTATTGTGATATTGATTCCAGGTGTGTCCTGTTAATTTCCTTGTCTAGTTCCCTATTTAAGCCTTGTGTTTTCCTGAGTCCTGCATCCTGTCTTAAACATCAGTTCCCCTGCTGTTCCTCTGTTCTGCTGGCAAATAAAGACTTTCTATGTTGTAAATGGTCCTATGTCTCCTCACTCCTTCGTCTCCTCATTCCCTCACAGTAGCAGCACCGTGACAGAAGACTCGACCAAACAGTAAGCGGTGCACCTTCTCCCCGTTTTTGTTTCTGTAGAATTGTGGCAGAATTGTAATCCCATAATATTGACGAGGAAAGTCCACTGATGAGTTACCAGCGTAAACCTGTGTGCAAAGGCTGTCTAATACTACATTTTAAAATACATTTATTTTTAGTTATTTTAATTACAAATTTAAATAAAACTGAAAAAAAATAATGAAAAGGCAATTCTACATTTACACACCTAAGGATTATATCAACCAAAAAAGTAACCGTGTCCTCTACTTGGTTCCTTCTCATAAATGAGTTAGCGACATTTAAAACAATTATAAACACATAATACACACTGTTTCTCAATATTTAATTACAGCTTCAGATGCATACTATTTTCATCTCCTTCAAGCAGGGTACACAAAAAGCACGTTGGACGGTTGTCGTGGTAATAAACACAGTAAACAGCAACCATTCGCGTGTCAGCGCTTAATGCGCATATCCTATATGAAAAGCATTTTAGGGGGCCCTTGGCTTTTGAGGGCCCAAGGCGGTCACCTACCTTTGCCTAATGGATAAATTCGCCCCTGACTTCACCATCAATCTCACAATCCACTGCGCAAGCCTGCCACCAAACTGGAATTGGAAATACCCTCGCCTTGTAGAGTCACAAAATAACTGCATCCTCTTTTGTTAGACCCCTCTGGACATTCGCAACCTCTTACTTGGACACTTTTTAGTTTTTCCACTCGTTTTGGTTAGGATGTTTTTTACTTTTGATGCATCGCCCTTAATCCAAAAGTTGCTGTCGTCAACTCCTGACACTTGCTTCCACTTTTAACTTCTTGTCCTCGTTGCAGTCAATAAACTAAGACTCTAGGGGGGAGCAGAGAGAGGAGGACAGAGCGACATGCAGTATAAAAGCGGAAATAACAAAGTTGTACGCAAACTTTTGTCAGTGCTGGGCCTTGTTGATAATTAGTGTCAAAACAGTGCAGTGGTATGGGGCAGCAGTGGCTTCATTTTGAGCCTGACATGGTCACAGTGCGCCAGCAGGCTTCAGAGAGCTTCAAGGGCTGCAGAAGAGACATATTCCAGCAGAATGCACCGCCAAGCCCTGTCACTGCCCCTCTAATGAGGAGAGGGACTGTCAACAGTTGCTTCTTTTGCTCCCTAGCCAAGCCTCGCTTCCTTATTTGTTCTCTTTCCATCTCCCTCTCACTCCCCATGGGATCCCAATTCCCCATAGGCCTTTTCTGCCATTCACACTGACTTAACAGATTAATCAAATGCCCTCTGAAGTGCCCTCAAATGCACTCTCATTTTCAGCCTGTTAAAGTTTGGACCCATTACTAATATGCCAGCTACATCAATGGTCTTGTCAAGGGTGCTAAAGTGGGCCAAGATGCGTTCTCAGTATGGCCATTTTCCATGACGAGGCAAATTAATATTACAACACAAGACTATTTTATAGTGTGTAAACTCTTTATTTTTCTAAAGTATCACTGTCCAACACCAATGGAAAACATTTTAGAGGGAGGCACCATCTCTATTTTCATCCCTTCTGCTCATTACATTCTCACTGCAAAATACAGTCATGTGAGAGGAGGCAGTGCCTCCATATTATTTTGATTGGCTAATTTACTGTGTTAGGGTGATAGTGCCCACCTGGTGGTTCAAAATCACTCTGCAAATTAGCCTGAATAAAATGATATTGGATTGGTTGCTTGGTGACTCAGTGTAAACATCAAATGGAGCATGAATTTACATTGTAGTTCACCCAAAAAGTTTTCCCCCCTCCACAAAATAAGTCAATGGGGTCCAAAACAACATTTCAAATGACAAAATCTACTTTAGTTTTCTGCATAAGAAATAAGTTCATACAACATTTAAACAATGTGAGGGTCAGTAAGAATTTAATTTTTTGGGGTGAACTGAAGAGTTTGTGGTGTTCCAAAGCTGATGAGGTAACATTAGTCCCACTAAAGCAACAAATCATAGTGTTTTGAAGCCATTGTAAGCTTTTCTATATAAAAATGTTAAACAATACTAACAGCCAGTAAGAAGGGTAAGATAGATGTTCAAAAGTAGTTACAATCACCAGTGCATAAGTGAGGGATAATGTACAGTCAACAGGCAAAATAAACAGACTTGTCCAACTGCAAAATAAATAAATACATAAATAAAAAATACTACTTAATGAATTTTTAATTAGTCGTAACAAGTAAATTTATTTTTAAGTATATTTGATCTTGTTTCAAGGATTTTTGGATATTTTAATTAGAACATTAGATAAGAACACTCATTAAGAATAGGAATTTATGCTGTTTAGAGGTAGACAATACCGTTCTCTATGTGCTTAATGAACTTCACATATTTTAATATTTTCCCTGAAGAACAATAGCTTCTAAATTTGGCAAATTGTTAGCAGACGGTGCTTGGCATGAGACTACCCAAACACTGACAGGTGGTGTCATTGATATTTGATAGGGAGATGGCCTGTTCTATATTCTCTACATTTTCTAGATTACCAGCGACATCAAATGTGTTACTAGATCTAACACCATGCTTGCCACAAATATGGGCAAATACATTCAAATAAGGGGGGCTGTGGAGGTTGTCTAACCATGAAGGGCGGAAATTAGGCCACATGCTGTGTAAAAGTGCTTCAGTGGTCAGTGCACCAAATGGCCTGTTTTATGTATGAGCGTGACCTGCAGAATGTTTTTGCATATTTTGAGGTCCAAAGTTGATTTTGTAGATAAATAATCAGCATAAATCAAAGATCGAAGATTAACGAGAAGAGTTTTTCTTAACAGAGCATTTTCTTGTTAAAGATCTGTGTGGCATGAGACTTATAGAGAGTAACAGCAATACATTTAGAGAAACTATTCATTTCTGTTTGGTAATTTAAAAGCAATAACAGAAAAAAAACAATTGCGGAATTTTTATCCAAATGGCCCCTTGATAATGCTAAAGAGCTGTGGCTAGAGTCAAAGCGTCCATTCTGAAAGCACCTGAATGAGTAATGATGTTTTCGCTGGTCAGGAGCTCTATTTAAAATCAGCCGCAGCAAAAGCAATGTATTGCACAGTATAAACCCATGCTGGGTCTCATTGGTGTGACAGAGCCCATGCTGAAGTAATTAAGGACAGGGTCTTTGCTGAAGGGCACAATAAATAGTCCTCCAGAGACCAAATTCACCACCATTAAGGCAGCAGGCCATTGCTTCTCTGGAGAACCCCTTGCTGACATGCACAGAAACGGGTCTTAATTATAAATTCGAGTAGGAAATGGGGGAAATGCACATGGGGAGACACTCTATTAGCTAAGGGACATTGAAAGTCAATGGAGATATAATGTGTGACTGTAGTCATCCGTGATTGGTCATAGGCATGTTTAATTATTTATTTGTTCGCTCACTTCATGTCCTTTTATTGACTTATTTGTTCAATTTTGTGATATCACCCATATAAAGCAGTTTTTATAAGTATGTAATGTTTTTAGAAATGTCAAGCTTTGAATCGATCAGATGTCCACTTCAACTATAGTGTCCTTGTGCATTTAGAAAGTGTTAATAGCGTATGAGTGTGTGATTAAATCCTAAGGTCTTTGGTCCAGTGGTGCACCTTTAAAATAATAAGCCCATATGGCCTCTATGATGTCACTTTCTGAAAATTGTTCATTAGGCCCATGGCAATTTACTTTTTCCACCAATAGGGGGTGTCCTATACTTAAAAATGCGTTCAATTAGTTAGTTGTTGGTGCTAGCCAGAGGATGGCAGCACATGCCCACTCTTAACACAGAGGTTAAATTCAGAACAGGATACTAGCATATTACTCTCACTATTTCTGCCATATTTTTTATATTAGCCATATCTATATATACGGTTTATATATGAAATATATGTAAATATATGTACATTTTTATATATTTAAATATATAACGTCACATAATGTCACATACAATGTTCTAGCACATAGGTCTTCAATCCTGCTACTGGGGACCCACTGTCCTGCAGAGTTCAGCTCCTAATCAAACACACCAGAACCAGCTAAACAAGGTCTTCAGGATCACTTGAAAAGTCACAGGCCAGGTGTGCTGAAGCAGGTTGGAAATAAACTTTGCAGGACAGTGGGTCCCCAGTAGCAGGGTTGAAGATCTATGATCTAGCACATATGAGCTTTAGAGATAACCAGGAAAATATTTAATAACTTCTGTGCTTATTAAAATATAATCATTATTTGGGGAAAAAAAACATTAATAATTACACTTATATGTTCATTTGATATATATAACAAAAACCCTTTGATGTAATTTCTACAAGGCTGTAATAGCAAAAAAATTTTTTTTTTGGTAATGCCACAATAATTCAGTAATTATTGTTATAAAAATATTATTTGTTATTATAATAATAAAG
Source organism: Sinocyclocheilus grahami (assembly GCF_001515645.1). Taxonomy (NCBI): domain Eukaryota; kingdom Metazoa; phylum Chordata; class Actinopteri; order Cypriniformes; family Cyprinidae; genus Sinocyclocheilus; species Sinocyclocheilus grahami. The sequence goes on along the minus strand of NW_015505445.1, from coordinate 497,772 downwards.
GAGGAAATATATCCTCTGCTCCAGGAGGGCATGCCGATATAATAATAATAAAAAATAGTAATAATAATGTATTGTTGTTGTTGTTATTCATACTGAAGTATTGCAGCATTACAAAAAAAATAAAATAATAATAATATAATACTATTACCGCCCTGCAGAAGTTCAGAAGCACACATCTGTTCACATGCTCTTCCACCTAATTACAGACTTGTTGCTGTTGCAATGAACAATGCAGAGATTGAAATGAAACAAGCATGAACTTATTCTGCACTTCTGAACATTACTGAAATTCTGTATGGTCCACAGTATTCTGAACATACAGACAGCAGACAAAAACACTCTTTCGTTTGAAAGAGGATCCTCCAGAGCATAGTTTATTCATTAGTCGGTCTAGACCTCCATGTCTGCCTCATACAAACTGATGCATTCAAACACACACATACACACGCACGCACGCACACACACACACACACACACACGCAGACTGCACAGACAGGAACCTGATTAGTGGGAAATGTGATTCCGCTGTTTGGTGTGACTGACAGTGTCAGAGAGTGACGGTCTCGTCTCTGGATGATACCATCAAAGTGCTGCTTTATTTGTCTTGATGAGGAGGAAATGCCATGTCTCCTCTGCTCCGGGGGGGGGGGGGGGGTCGCTGATGTCATCAGAGTGGCAACGGGAACGTCTGCCTATCTCTGCAGCTGCCAGAAGCCACAGTGCAATCTCACAGCATGATGTACAGTAGTTTGTTGGCCAACCATATTATATAGATGTAGAATTATTCTATATCCTTTTATTTTCCTGTTCACGATTTAAACCTACAATAAAGTGTTTGCTTAAATTTTATATGGGTACATTCCTAGCAAACTGACTGCATTTATCAGTGGTGCTTGTTAAAGGGGTCATATGATGTTGCTAAAAAGAATGTTATTTTGTGTATTTGGTGTAATGAAATGTGTTTATGTGGTTTAAGGTTAAAAAAAACATTATTTTCCACATACTGTACATTATTGTTTCTCCTCTATGCCCCGCCTTTCTAAAACACGTAGATTTTTACAAAGCTCATGGTCTGAAAAGCAAGGTGTGCTCTGATTGGCCAGCTATCCAGTACATTGTGATAGGCCGAATACCTCAAGCGTGTGACGGAATTGTTACGCCCCAACCATACTGTGATGCCCTGTCTGGCCGGAGCGACGAGAAAAAAACATGAAAACCCATTATAAACGAGGCATTTGTTGCATCCAGTGGGGACATTATTACAGATTATAATGACTTATACTGTCTTTTTACGTGTTGCATCGCGCCACGTAAACATAAAACCATGTCTGCATTTGTGATCGGAGAAATGACAAACAACAAGCGCTACTCTACACTGCTCAAAACTCGCGTTTGAATCGTCAGTGGCAAATCCTTAAAATATAAAAAACGTACTTACAGTCTGTGAGTTAGAACAGCTGGCATTGTAGTCTACTCTCCCAGGATCAGGAAACAGTCCTCCATAAAATGCACTGCACACATCTGAATATTTGGGTTGAACTGTTCTGGAACAGTGTTGTAAATACAACTTAACCACTGATTTCTAGTTGTGTCCTCTTTTGGAAGGCCAAACAAAGTAGTTTCACTTTCACAATGAAACACACAGCGTCACACACGGCGGGCTTGAGTGAGCGGCGGCTGGCGGATTTGATAAAGGAGCGTCCAGCTGGCTTGCCGCAACCACATGTGACGACCCCGGGCTGGACTCCGCTTCGTCCACGGTGAAAGCCGATCCAGCGATCCACAGCGCGAAGTTGATGTATTTCCTCAGCGACCAGCACGGATTAGCTTTAGGCATGACGAAACAAAGTAGTTTCGCTTTCACAGCAAAACACACAGCGCCTTCACGACATGGCGGCGGCGGCAACAACAATACTACAGCAAGAATAAAATGTACGCCTTCTTTCTTTGCGTGAACATTTGGGCGGCGTTATGCAAATCTTCCCACATCGTGACGTAGACATGTGGGGGCGTGTTAGAACGAAGCGTTTTAGGTAGACGTGGTTGACTTAACTTTTATAAAGAATATCTCTTTGGATTTGAGACTTTAGTCTTTGCAACTTTACAGATCTTCTTTATGCACCAAGAGCTTGTAACACTTCAAAGAGAAAGGAAAAATTTAAATCGCATCATATGACCCCTTTAAGTGAAGCGTCCATATAGCGCATACTTATGTATATAAATAATAATCTCCAGTTGCAAGGGACCCTCTTCAAAAATCATAAAGGCAGTTGTATATTTTCATGTAAAAGGATGCTGTGAGAAATATACACTGCAAAGTGGGGTTGGAAATATATATATTTTTTTATGTTTTTGAAAGAAGCTGGATCAAAAAAGAATATTAATAACTATATTATAGTTTATTTATATCTATTACAGTTTTATTTTATAGGTATACTTTAAAATGTAATTTTAAAGACTCCAATGTCTACATTTATTTATTATTTTTTTCTTTTATATACTATTATTATATTCTTTTATTACAGAAACTGAATAGAAACATACCTAAAAACCGCTTTGCAACCACATAGCAATGCCCTGACAGCCGTTCACAACACTGTAGCATCATGATGGCAACTTTTTGCTCTTCACATTTTCTTCACAGAGTTTGTGGATAATGGGTCTACGATTAGATACTATTACTGCATAGTATGTATTTTATACTGTATATTTTTTTATGATGTTATTTTATTTTATTTTTGGATAGCAGTTTGGTCAACCTTGGTAGTTTTTAATGTGTTATATATTTATATATATATATATATATATATATATATATATATAACCTAGATCGTGTAATCACATTCAAAAAATTTTTTACTTGTAATTGGATTATATTACATTTTAAAGTGCTCAGAATCAGATCAGTTACTTTTGGACTGGATTACAAATTATTTACCCAATGGCAGTAAATTATTCATAATTTATTGATTCTCCCTAAATATATATTTTTTTGTAAACTGTGTGACTTTCAGTACAGTTTTCATCTGATGAACGATAAAAAAATGGGCAAAAAGATCCATTAGATTTGTGTAAAGAGGAAGACTTGAATTTAATTGCTTTACACACTGAGGAAGGCTTTGAGCCGAAACGTTTGTCTTTTCCCATCAGTAATGAACGTAAAATAAAAGAAAAAAGAAGATTGTTCTTGTGAGTGCGGATCATAATTTTCTATACTAAGAGGAAGACTTGAGCCATAACATCATATAGACTTGGGGCCAGTAACACCATAGCAACCACATAGCAACACACTACAAAAAAAATAAATCCCTTAGAGCACCATAGGAACCGCATAGCAACAACCTAGCAACCATTCTCAAAGTCCCTTTAAGGCAAGTCATTTCACTCAGCAGCCATCTTTGAAACGCCTCTCGAGCATGCAAGTGCAGCTCCTATCTTTTGAATGGGGAAACATCAAATTCTCCAAAACAGTTCGCCAAGCTTATGATTAAATTTCATATTTGAAATGACGCATGTGCAGTCCTAAGCATGTGTCTCAGAATGCTGACTGTTTCTTTAGCAACCGGGACTTCTAAGGGCAGCTGCAGTGACGCGATGACTTTACAGATTATCGATTGGCTATTTTTTTCAGAAGGTGGGGCTTCCTTTGATGGAGCGGCCATATTGAGCGTTGCATTTTTCTCCATTCAAAACTATACGTGTGACACGTCTTGGGCATTCTATAGTCTTTGCCATTCTCAACACCCTTGTATTATGGTTCTGTGTTTTGCACAGGCAAGTATCATTAACGTTTACTTCAGAAAATATATATAAAAAAGTTTTTCTCTGCCCCTTCCGTGCTTTCCACCCTTCCTTCACATAATCAGCGATCCCTACCCCCAAACTGAAGCCCCAAACCATCTGTCTCACCTTTAATATCCAATTACAAATCACTGCGTGGGCATAAAATGTAGAGACAATATACTGGGGACCATTCTTATTGATTTTTTTGTCTCTTTTCTTTAATTAGCTGTGCGGCTTAAATTGTGATTTCATCTGCCCCCTGGTCTAACCGTATTGATTGCCTGTACTTTCCACTAAAACAACTGTCCTATACTTATTCATGCCTTTTTTCTCTCTCGAGCCCTTGCGGTTTGGCGTGCTAACTGCTATGCTTCAGTCTGATGGACTGAGATGTGGCAAAATCTCATCCCTCGGGAGAGAAAATCTATTAACAGGTTTTGAGCCACCAGTGGGATTTGGGGGCCAAACAGCAAAACTGTTGCGTTTTCTCATCTCTGAATTTCATCAGGGGAATCGAGCAAACATGTCAATGAAATGCCTGAGGGGCCTTGTTGAATTTTTTATGAAGCGAGGCCTATTTTGAAGAATAGCAACAGCATCTCAGAGTGTTCGTTTGCTGTGGCTACATTCACCCAACAATAAGTTCAGATGTACAAGATCAATCTTGGAGGTTTTCCTTTTGGAAGAGTGAAGCCTTTTGTTTTCCGACGACATCAGTTATGGAGATATCTTTCTTTGGCACATCAGCACATAAGAAATGAAAGTCATTATTTGCATGAAGACACTGTCATTGTGCAGTAATCATCCACTGAGAAATGTAATTATGTCACGTTTAATTCTCACAGAGCAGTGGCGGAGCTCGGGAGACAACTTCAAATTGTACGCTTCCATGAGCTTTACAGAAAAATGATTTGCATTGTACAGTTAAATCACAAGTATTTTTTATAAAACCTATCAAAGTAATATTTTTGGAGACATTTTCCATCTCTCAAGCTGCCCGTCTTCTCCTCTTCATTGCTTCATTACCATTTAATGATTCTTTGAAAGTATATAATTAAGTTCATCAACACCACAGATCTATCCAGGGTCTGCACAGCTTTTGTCCAGTGTGGAATTGGAAAATGCCTTTCCACATTGATATCCACACATTTTAATTACAAGCTTACCACCGGTTATGGCCCCTGCTTTAGCTCTCTGATGAGGTCGTCCAATAGGACGACTGACAAAATCCATGTGTTCCAGTGACATTTGCTTGGGTTTCGAGGGAGGAGGATTACAGGAAGCAGCATATGAAATGGTGATAAAGGTATTATGTGGTTATTAAGGGAACCTCTAGTCAATAGCCTGCCATATGAGAATCTCACAATCTGGCTGTAATCAGATGAGCGTGCTGGAGCAAAAGGACATTACATGGTGTTTCAGCAGGAAGATGATGTGAGATGATTATGTAGTATGAAAAATGGTCATATTGGTTTACTCTCTTTCATTTTTTAGTAAACATGGATACATCCCAGTACTTTGAAGTAGAATTGACAGTATGTGTGTGTGTGTTTTTTTTTTTTTTTTATCTTTTTGTGTCTGCAGGTAATGGAAGATTTGACATCCACCCAGGGAACCAACATGCATTTAGCCTGATGAATCAAAAATCCAGCCTTGATGTTCCACATACTCAGAGGGAATGAGAAGAAGAGACCCTAGGTCTACTTAAAACCCTTCAAAAGTTCATAATGGCAAATTAAAACAATAGAGTAATCCCTTTGCAAACTAGATGTGTGTGCGTGTGCGCGTTTTTGTGACAAATGAGGACATAAATTTGTATAATGACAAAGGTATGACATGGGTATTACAAGGAGAAGGTGACTTTTCTGGACATTACCCCTTGTCCCCACTTTTCAAAACGCTTATAAATCACACAGAATGGAGTGTATTGAAAATCTGAAATAGCACAATGTTTCCTGTAAGGGGTAGGTTTAGGGGTAGGGTTGGTGCAGGGCAATAGAATATACGGTCTGTACAGTATAAAAACCATTATGCCTATGGGATGTCCCCACTTTTCACAAAAACAAACCTGTGTGTGTGTGTGTGTGTGTTTTTGAGTGTTTGAACTGAAATTAAGTGTTTGAACTTAATTTTTGTTTTATTCTGTAAACTACTGATGGCATTTCTTCCAAATTTTCCAAATTTTAAATAAAAATGTTGCCATTTAGAGCATGAAATGACAATTGGGCAAAATAACAAAAAAGATGCCATGTTTTCAGACATGTTTGTTTGATTTAGGGCTTTACTCCCCTGTTACAAACGTAAAGGGTCTTATGAAGTTCCCGTAAAATATTGCAGTCTAACTGTAGTCTATCTCCAGAGGCAGAAGTCTAGCATTTTCTTTACCTCAGAGGGAAATGCATATTCAGACCGAGCATACGGTCAGCAGACCGCAAAAAGGCTGCATATTTATTTCCACATCATTTATTCTCATTACACAGTCCTCAGGATGTCAATGGAGCCATTTCTGCTCCACTGATACACCAGTGCATGAGAGAGGGAGGGAGAGAGAGAGAGGCGAGATAAAAGGCATTATTGTGTTCAGGTTGAACTGGTGAACTCTGATACTTTTGAAAGAGGTTGTAACTCTTTGCTAACCTAGCGGTGACTGTTCAGTCCTCCATTTGTCACTGGAAAATGCAAGAATCTTGAAAAGAAAAATCTCGGAGAAAATAAAAAAAACAATCAATGCTTTAATTTCATAATTAATATTGGAATAGTAGGAAACAGATATGCTAATAGTAAAATGTAAATGTTTGTTTCACATATACTGTATCAGTATTTCAGGTTGTCCGTTTTACTTTACGTACCCTCTGAATTCACAGCGATATTCACACTGCAGTTAAGCTTGACAAAAATCCTACTAAGATACTGTTACCAATCTGCTTCCAGCTGAGCAACATGTTCTGCTACATTAGCCATAACTCAGTGCTACTCCCCTAAACTTTTAGTCATCACATGTCTGATACTCATCACTATAGATTGGTGTAGTGCAAGCACTTTCCTGCCCCTGCAGTAGACGCTTAGATGTGACAGGTGTCCGCCGGCTGACAATAAATCAATTTGGATTTAAGAGAGCACCTACTGAGGAGCAGTGGGCCTCATAAAAAGATCCAATTACATTTTGTGCTGGGTGAATCTATGATCTTGTAAGCCTCTCAATTAGATTAGATCTGCCCAAATTAGATTAGTTTAGATTTTCGATGGTCATTTGCTGCCTTTGAGGGGATCCACTAGAATGAGTTAGGCACTCGTTTACCAGTTTAGCAGGTACGAATTTCCTCTGTTAATTCTGATGTGTTGGCTATAATAAATAAACTCAACTACATGGGTTCAAATAGGGGTATAACAGACAAAAGCTATCCACACCAGCGATGGCAAGGTAAACTTTAAGGGTATGGGCTGTGGCTTACAGATACTACTACACTGGCCCATTTTAGACATTTTATATCCATTTTATATCCATTTAATATATATATAAAATGGATGTAAAATGTAACAAGTGTAATGGTACACAAAAATGACAGTTTGGTACTTACCTTGGACCTTTGTTTTAAAGTCACAGCTCAGGAAAACTTTACATAAATGTGCTACATTTTTTCTTTTTTTTCTTTTTTATTAAACAGTGGTTTACTGAACAAAATGTGGCTTTGTCTTTGAATAAATTATATTATCATTAATATTTTCCTAGGAATAAAAAATCCATCTCAGCTAATGCTGTAAACTACATAGGAAGTCCTATTACTTGCACATTACTATAATATTAAAGGTTACAATTAACTTTTTTTTTTTTTTTTAGATATAATAAGCAACACTCCAATAAAAAAATAAATATATGCAAGGCAAGTTTTTGCATTGACTTAATCTACTTAATCTACTCCAATTTGTTGTTGAAATATAATCATTTAAAACTTAGTTAGATACAATAAGTGTTCTTGTGTAATCTTTCTTTATAAATGCCACTTGGTTTGATATTATATATAATGGAAATTAAATGTTGCAATTTTTTGGGGACTTTCTTCAATGTATGTACCCTTAAACCCATGGTTATAGTGCATATTTCCATGACAATGTAGTGCCTGTAAATGTTAAGGCATAGACATCGTCCAGAAGCCACCAATTGTGTTGCTGTCTAAGGTGCTGAAAACACAACAGGGGCCTTTTTTCTTTCTTTCTAGGTCCTCTTCATTAACATAACCCTATTTTGACTCTGCTGGTCTTAGCTGGTTTAAGCTGGTCTCCAAGCTCGGTCAAGCTGGTCTTCAAGCCTAAAAATGCTCTAAACCCCTCTAAAAACAGCCAACCAGCTACTGTAAGACCAAAAAACTAGCTTGGTTTAAACTATCGTGCTTGTGTGTTTGTTTTTAAGGGAACAACATTTGAAGTCATGTTTTTCATGTCATGTTTTCAAGTAATGTTTAAGTCATGTGCCCATTTGATAAAAAAATTAAAAGTGTACATATTCACATATGTTAGAACTGTAATAGCCGTTTAACACAAAACTGAGAAAAGAAGAACGTTATACAGTGATTCAGTGCCCTATAAATACCCCTAAGACTGAGAAATTCATAGTCACCAATTGGCATATTGTTGGTGAGTAGAGTCACTGTCATTGAGGAAGGGGGTGTGTTAACCCCGGTCACAATGTAGCGAAGTTGTGGAGGGTTTTCTCGGTTGCCATGGATTTGTAAAAGCTATTGACTGCGTTCAGTCTTTCACTGAACGTATTTGTAAGAGAAACGCACCACTGAAGGGAAAGCATCATCGCTCGAGACATTCCGGTGTTGCGCGCTGACTAACAGCTCGAGCTCTGCGCACTTCGCACGCAAACTACTGCGAAAGGTAGGTCATTTTTGGTTTGTTTGTTGTTGTTTTTTTGGAGAGGAGAGGTTTTACTCTCGATATATCATTAGATACGCATGTTTTAACACTTTGAAAGCCTGTTATGGAATGTATGAGAGTAAAGCGTTCTCTGCGTTCTCTTGCGCATCTGACAGGTGAAATCAAAGCCGGTTATTCCCTGTTCCGATGAGTAGCTTGCTCTGGACTCCAGCTGTGTAGGAAACTCTACCGTTTGTCTTTTTTTTCATCCTAATGTGTGCTTTCACGGCTATTAAGGATGTTTAGATTCAGATATGGACACATAACTATGTTGGATGTTTCTGTCTACGTTTCAGTGTAGTGTATAGTCAGAACTGCATCATGTGTGTTTAAAGATGGATTTAATCATGTGTATATTGTATTGCTTTTTTGCTTGAGCCATGTAGATGTATAAAGAATGAAGCTGCTAGATTTGCAACTCTTTTACTCTTGGTTTATTGCAGCAGCATTTTGTACTCATGGGACTTTAGGATGTAGTGCAGTATGTGAATCTAAAATTGATACTGGCTTGCAGTTCTTTCTATGCAGTACATATGTGGTACTTTCATTGCACTTGTGGTGCTTTAAGACGATTGTGCTTTTGAAAGCATGCCCTTGGTAGCCCTTGACATCCTTACCACCAACATTAGACTTGAATAGATGCTAATTTTCCTCTACAGGATTAATCTCTTCTGTTTTTTGTTTTTTTGGAGTGCTTGGCTTGCGCTTGGGTTCTCATTGAACCCCAGGCTATATGGTCTTAAAATAAACGTTTCAGTTAGGAGGAAAAGGGGTTTTAGAGCAAGCTGGTGAAGTTCCAGAGTGTGTTTTCTATTCTCTAGTTGTTCGTCATCTATTTATTGCAGTTGTATGTGGTGAGCTTTTGAAACGAGGAGGCAAAGTCCCATTCTTGCATTGATGGAGTTTTTTTTTAATTCATGTTCCATTTGACGGTGAAATAGTTTCCAGGTTAAATGCAAATGAAACAATATTTATCAATTTGAATGAATAGTCATCAAACTCTCTGCAGATGTCATTTATATATGAAGCAATTTTAGGTACATTTTGATCCAGATGTGACCAAATGTCTGATGTCTGAATGGGTAAGTTGTTTGCTTTGTTCATTTTCATCAGTTATTTAGGCTGATTTGCACACCTTTTTTGAAAATCATAAGCAGGTATTTTTTATGTTGACATTGTGATTAATAACCTATCATAGTAATATGGAGGCACTGTCTCCTCTCATGTGACTTTTCACTTATATCCCAATTCCCAAAAGATTCTTTTAGAGAAGGCAACACACAAACATCCTGATGTATTTGTATTTTCAAGAACCTAGAAACAAATCCATTGATGGAAAGAACATAGCCTGATGTAACATCAAAAACCATTGAAAAACCTTTAATTTAAGTGTTTAGTTGTACAAAACCCATTTACTACTCCTTAAGTAGGCTCTTTAATGTTAAACATATTGAATGTAGCCCTCAGAGTTCAATTTTAATGTGATCATGAAGCCTTTCTGCCTATTATGAAAATCAGATTCTTTCTAAATCTGTGTCATGACAGCAAGATAAGTTACTCTACTGTAATGAAAACAATTAAAGTCGCATTAGAGACAGAAGGCAGCCTCGCGTGCTTTGAGACTTCACGAGTGAATTCGGTAGGATGAATTAGCACGATGATTGGTTTCTTCTTTAGTCCACAGTAAAGAGTGTGGAAAAGCCACATAAGAAATGAGCTGGATGTTCCTCCACTGAGACAGTGGGTGTGATTTGCTAATGAGTGGTGGCAGAGGAATGAACATTGTGCTCATCTGAGCTTTTGAGAACACCATAGATTGCTGGTTTACTACCAGGAGCAACAGGCCTCATTTATTTCAAATTCAAATCTTGCTTATGTCTGATATCCAGTAGGGCTGAATATCATTATCATTATTATGTAACAGTTAACCAGATAAATTGGGTTGGGTCACACATTTGCATGTTCATTTACTGGACGATTTAACTGCGAAATTAGAAATCATTAGGCCTGCACATAGTTTAAAAGCATTATTCATTATATAAAATATATTTTATAATAGCACACTTCATTGTACTTTATAGTAACAAAGTTCAATGTTTCAGAACTTATAGGTCTAATGAACATTGCCATTCTTTCAAACCAATGGGTGGTAATGTTTCATTTTGGATTGGATGACCAAGAGCTAACATGCCCATTTAAGCAATTCAAATTTGAAAGGAAAATCCAGTGAATGATCAGCTGTTGTTATTTTTTATGTTCATGGCGTCTTATCTGAGTTTAAACTGGGACTCTTCCTGGAATGAAGACTGTTTATTTGCCAAATTCTGCCAGTTGAGGCCACTGTGAGGAAACTAGGGCAAATTCCTCTCACCGACAGTCCACAAATAGAACAATGCAGTATGCCACCATAATAATGAACAGTATTCTGTGCCTATCAGATGCCTGCCACCCAATACAATTATTTTCTTTGCATACAGTTTATGTGAGGATCAAGTGGTGTCGCTTGTTGAAAAATGTTGTGCTGTTCTCTAAGCGTTCAGATTTATGATTTAACCTGGCGGATGATAAAATTACTAGTGAAGAAAGGACCAGAACATCTAAGCAACTGCATAGGAACCTCCCACAACACCCTAGTTTTGGTGCTTGCAGTCAAGCACCAAAAATATAGTTCTTTGTACTCTTTGAGCATCACTGTAAATCGATGTGTGATAAGACCTTTTTCTTATTCATGATATACTTTTATCTTATTCAAAGGTTGCAAAAACAATCCAGATTTCATTTTGTGTGGGAGATAGCCTCTGTGGCCGAGCGCAGTGTAGGCTAACTGATTTTCACTGTGGATTCGAACCATCGCAGGCAGAGATGAAACCTACAGCGAGGCCTCTCATCTCCATGTGTGATGCCTTATTCACTCACACATACAAATTCAATTGAGGAACACCTGCGCCCTAAGCCAAAAATTGTGCTGCATCTCGCTTTTCATTTTCATGCGAGCTTAATGCAGGCGCCAAAGTTTTCTAAAGCAGAACGACACTAAATAAATAAATAAAAGAGGGTGGAATGCATGAATGGAAGCACAGATATGATGTGAATCCGTGTGAAAGGGAATTTTAGAGGGAGGAAAAGTTATTCAGAATGAGCTTTTTAGTCTGGTTTGCAAATGCAGCATTACTGGAAATGTCACAGAGTTGACATTTCCAAACTCTGCAAACTGGATTTGTAACAATTGATTTGGTAACAAACACAGTATAAGTTCTAAATCATTTTTTTCAAGGGCTAAGTTAGAGTACTGTTGTTAAGCTAAACATATAAACCGCTTCAAAAGGATATTTCAATCCAAAAATTTACATTCTGTCATTACTAATTCACCCTCATGTTGTTCCAAACCTTTATGACTTTTTTGTAGAAACACATTCTTAAATCAATCAAAAAATTGATATGACATGCACACTGTTTTGAAGTTATGCCATAGCTTTGTGTGCGGAAACAGAACCAAATTAATGCATAAATGAAATTTAAGAGATACAGTTTGTAAAAAGTAATGGTTTATTTATACAGTGTTTACAAAGTGCTTTACATAAAAATATACAAATAAAAATATAAAAAAACAAATATCATACAATAATGTAAACAGTAAAAACTAAATATAATTAACATTAAATAACATTTTTATATAAAAATAATGTAAAAATATTATATAATTTTTTTTAAATGTATTATATTATTATTTTCTAATTTCACTACTACATATGATATATATATATATATATAATAGTGCTTTAGTTTTTTGTACTTCAGAATTTAGAATTTTGTTTAGCAACAATTATTTGAACACCTTGGACCTATGCTGTACTTTTTTTCTATTACATGACATTACAATATAAGCTTCTGTTGTCAATACTGAAGACATTGCTCACAGTGGCAGCACCTATAGAAACTATTTTTCATGATTACTATCTCTGATTACTGTCTATGAGATTCACTTATTTTCTATTAAATTATTTTCTCTGAAGGAGAGGGCAGCGGCTGTGTGTTTGTGTGTAGCCTGTGTATTTTGTGGTTTTGAATGTGGGTGTGAAATAGATCAATTCTGACTGTTCAGCATTGGGGGAGGGGAGTAACCGGTAGCCGTAGTAAAGATGCGGTGATTATAGTGATGGAGATTCTCCCCCATACCTTATTTAACAGGCTGGTTGTCATTGGAGTTGCCCAGTCACCATCATCAGATGCACCAAAAAGAGAATTAATATGATGAGGTTAATTCTGAAGGACAATCCTGAGAAGGAGGTCAGTCTTATCAGACATGTTTAGGGTTCCCTTTATTCATCCTTTCCCAGGAGGCAAACGGAAAGCAGGTAGAACACCAGGCCGGTACATTTTGCAAATGCCTTAGGCAATAGGAATGCATAGTTTCTATACGATTCATCTAGCATTAGATGTTGTTTGATCATTCAGAGTGTTTTTTTTTTGGATCTTGAAGTACTGGATCGTTAAATACTAGAGTTAATAGTCTTTTATGATTCTGAGAAAGTGCCCTTCAGCTGTTTGTGTATTTGAGGTAATATCTGCCATGCACAGACTATATTTCAGAGAGAAGCACCATTCCTTTTTAAAAAATTCCAAATTAAAAAAGTAATGCGTTACTTTACTAGTTACTTGACAAAAGTAATCTGATTACGTAACTCGCGTTACTTTGGTTACCCCCAACACTGCCTATAAATACCTGCTGTTTAAGCGCCACCTGCTGTCAGAGAGTGACATTTGCATCTCATTCAGCCCATCTGCTGTTTTTGTTTCGTTCAGATTTTTTTTATGTAGTATCACAAAGCTAAAGTCAGACCATTTTGTTTTTGTTTGCAGCATCTTAATTTGGATCGTGATTAAAATACACAGGCAAAACCTTAGTTTACTTGCATGGAGACATTTCTTTTATTTGTATTATTTATTTATTTGATTTGGGATTTGTTTTCAAGTTAGCATATTGCTTGACATTTTCAATTTCACAATGTAATGTGCAGCCTTTTGGTCTGAGAAATAACAAATGGACACCTTTTTTTAAAATCTGTCTTAAATCTCATTTTGTTAAAAAAGAAATTGTGATAAAATTGTATTGTGAAGCCTATAAATACCTGCTGTTTAAGCGCCACCTGCTGTCAGAGAGTGACATTTGCATCTCATTCAGCCCATCTGCTGTTTTTGTTTCGTTCAGATTTTTTTTATGTAGTATCACAAAGCTAAAGTCAGACCATTTTGTTTTTGTTTGCAGCATCTTAATTTGGATCGTGATTAAAATACACAGGCAAAACCTTAGTTTACTTGCATGGAGACATTTCTTTTATTTGTATTATTTATTTATTTGATTTGGGATTTGTTTTCAAGTTAGCATATTGCTTGACATTTTCAATTTCACAATGTAATGTGCAGCCTTTTGGTCTGAGAAATAACAAATGGACACCTTTTTTTAAAATCTGTCTTAAATCTCATTTTGTTAAAAAAGAAATTGTGATAAAATTGTATTGTGAAATCAGTATCGTGAATTATATCACATCGTGAGTTGAGTGAATCGTTACATCCCTATATGTGTAACGGGGCTGACAAGACGTGAGATATGTGGATCCATCTGCAGGCTTTATTTAAGAGACGTGGTAAACAGGCAGGGTCAAAACACTGGCAAACAGGTATATGGCGGGCAAAACACAAGAATAGTCACAGGGCTAGCGTAGGTCACCGATAAGCAGACAGAATCACAGGGGCGAGACAAGAGGGAGAAATCCAAGAAAACAGGCAAAGATCAAAAACCGCAAAAACAGGCAAGGCAAACACGGAGACTCGGAAAGGGGTACAGGCTAAACAATACTCAGCCCAGAAATGTGGTTAGAGTCGGTGTTATATAGTGAATGAGGTCATTAGAAACAGCTGTGTGCAATGAGTGCAATCAGGGCAGTGTGCAAATTTTGCAAAGAATGATGGGAAATGTAGTCCGGGATGCTATGCAACAGTTTGTGTAGTGCGAGAGTCAATGTAATGGAAAGGGTGACATCTGGTGGTGAATAAACGGAAGTCCATGAACCAAATTCGTGACAATATGCTACTAGTTTTTGCTGTGGTATGGAAGTAGTAAATTGTTCTTTAAATAATAAGTGTTACTTAAATAATAAAGAACCATATTGTTTTGCTCATCTGAAAAATGATCCGATCTGTGACTCAAAATGTAATATGATAATGTAATATAATCCAAACCGTGAGATTTGTGATCCGTTGCACCCCTACTCTCTTGACTTGTTATTTGAAGAAAAAAATACAATATATTTTATTCGGGCTAGTTAAATTCATTTTTGGGCAACCAAAATCTGAAGAATGCCTGCCCGAAGAGCTACCTGCGAATTAGTCTTCAAGATTTTGACATAGTGGCTGTTGCACTTTATAGCTATTTGTTTATTTTATTATTTTATTATTATTATTCTTTTTTTTTAATCAAACTCACATTTAGGTCTGGCTTCATTCTGGTGTGGAAAGCCCATTTTTCACTATCCAGTCAATTCTCGATAGTTAAAGACTCCCTATATATATATACTTTTTATCTTTAGATCCTATTTCATTCAAACATATGTCACAAGTGTGTCTCTTGTCATTTCAACTTTATATCTCGCAATTGTGATTTTAGCTCCTAGTGTAACAATATATCTCACAACAAGAGTTTATTACTGTTTTACTCTGAGGCAGAACCCGACCATAACTCTCAACAGTATAATTTGAGTCATGTAAAAAGAAAAAAAACACATTCGCCAGGATGAATAAAGGTAACAAAAAATATAATAGCTTCTTATTAATGTCATGCCTTTGCATCCTTATTCATGTCTAACCTTATCAGGTTAACTTGGATATAGGAAGTTGAAAGATCAGCATCTTTTTTTAAAATAAAACATCACATTGTTGCACAGGCCTGTGAGGAAAAATAATGCCAGCGGCAACATTTCCTGCAGGTGCCCATCCCCCAGCATGCCTGTGGTCAGAGTCTGATTAATGGCCCTATCTCTTTCACAAATCTCCACTTCCACAGATGCACTTTAAATCTTATTCAAGAGACAGGACATATCGGTTAAACAACAGGAGATACGATTCTGAACTTTTCAACACTGATCTCGTACTGCACCGCAGGGTGCCACATTAAAAAAATCATGCTAGTATATGTCCCATAACATGGTGTGAAATATAGCATGCTCATGATATCTATGATATAATGTTCCCTGTGATAGAGATATGAAACGCAAAGCATGTGACACTGATGGAATTTATACGAGCCATTATTCAAATGAGCAAGACCCAAACTGTGAAGGGAGAGGATTATATAAATAAAGACAAAAAATGATAAATGGGCTTTGACCGCTTATGGAATAGCGGCATCTTTGTCCCTGGGGTTCTCATGAAGGAGGTTGTGTTTCAGGGTATGGGCAAGCCTAGAAAGGCACTGCAAAGATGGAGTGGAGGGAAAGAAAGGATGCTAGAAAGAAAGGATGAAGGAGGATAGATGTGACAGCCATGGGGACCTAAAAGTTCATGGCAGTGAAAAGGCTCATTGTGACCAGGGACGTGATATGAAACATGCAGAGGTTTGCTTTTGCGCCAGTTTGTCCTCTCGCTATGTAAACAAGGATGTACCAGTCACAGGACCTGCAAGAAGACCTTTAATGAAGAAACATTTAGATACGTTAACAAGCTCCTTTATAAATTTAAAAGCACAGTTCACCCAAAAATGAAAATTCTGTCATGTTCTTCCAAACCTGTATGATTGTTTTCTTCTTCTGTGGAACACAAATAGAGATGTTTTAACTTTCACGTTTAGTTCAATGTGTTACTTGCCATTTCTTTGTAATTAATTGTTAAATTTACTAGCAATTTCTAAGAAAAAAAATCTCCTTCACCACAGGTTTTATTTTTTTGTGTATGTATTTTTGAAAGTATTTTTATGGGCCTTTATTAATTTTAGATTAATTATTTTATTTTCTTTTAAAATAATTAATTATTTAATTTTTTCTTATTATATATGTTTAAATATGCTTATTATTTTTAATTATTATTTATGCAGTGTGTTCAAATGGAAATCCATTATTGTTTACAGTTATTTGAATTTTAAGAAAGGCTGTTGCAACCCTACACAGGAGCTGTCAATCTCCAAAATGGACAAAAAAGCACCATAAAAGCAGTTATTACAACTCAGGATCTATATTACAAGACTTCTGATGCCAAATGATAGCTTTTTAAGTAAATATAAAAAAGTAATTATTGACTGAATCTTGCTTGACAGCTGTTTGATATATTCACTATGATTGTTTGTAGTGTTTTCTTCTATACAACTTCTCTTTTTGTATCGCAAGGAAGAAAGTCATACAGGTTTTGAATAACTCAAGGGTGAGTAAATGATGGGGGGGAAAATATTTGTTTAATTAATCATCCCTTTAAGCATGACTTAAATCTATAGAGCAGCAAAAACTAAGGTAAATAATTTATCAAGGGCTTGTGGGTCATTAACTTGTTTTATTGTCTGAGGTCAACCTTCATGCCAGAGCTAAGGACTTCAGCTTGTCTTCCATCACATTGTAAATCAGTTCTAATGGGCATGAACTCCATATGTGCATACATAAACAAAAACAAGACCAGCAGGTGCAGTCTCCTTGTGAATGAGGCCATTTCTGCCTTCTCTAATGCCCACTTCAAGCAATACGCTATGGACTTAACAAGCCTCTCTATACAGTATAACCAGCTTGAAAACCATGTCTATAAGAAAGACAGAGTGTGAGACCCATGTATAACACCCCCATTGGGACCCATTACATTGAAGGTGTTATAAAGAGACGCACAAATAAAAAAATAAAAAAAAATGCATAGAGAGAAGATGTTTACTGGCTAAGAGCGGTAAAACGCATTAGCCGGGCATCAGAGGGTTGATGAGCATTGATTAGAAAAGCATCATGGATGGCATAATAAATGGCTCACAAAATGAACTTCAGTCTCTATCAGTCTCTCAGTGTGCACTTAAACCTTAAAGACACTGTTGCAAAGAAAAGCGTCTTTAAGTAATTAGATTTAGCCATTTATATGTGAAGTGTTGCACAACTCTCAACATATGGCCAACGTTTTTCTGGAAATGTGATTAGATTTAACCCAACGCTAATCGAATTTGCTAGTTAAATTATCAAAGTAATTACATTTGAGTCATTTGGCAAACACTCATTGTTGATGTGAGAAGAACTTGCATCAGTTTTCAAATCCTTGTGAAACTAATGCATCCCAATAAAGCCATAAAAGCTGTATCTTGAATGTAAATGTATGTTTTTAACCAACCAATCTGGACATTTTGTTGCTGGATAGCTAGCTATCATTCAGCTATTGTTCTGTCTGTCTGTCATTCTGAATGTCTATCTATCTGTTCATAAACATTCAAATTTTAAAGCTTTTAAAACTTTCAAACAAGGCTTTTTCAAAACATTGCCTTTTTTAATAAATAATTGTAGTTATAAGAGTTTATTTTAATTTAAAACATTTTATCTACTTTTTTTTAATTACAATTCTACATCCTGTTTTGCTACCTCAATTCAAATTAATTTCATGATTCAGGAATAGAATCTGAATTCAAAAAAACATTCTTTGTGTGACAAATTTCTCTGGAGATTTACTGTGTTACTCCTGGTTACGACACCGTTTAATCTCTGACAAAGAGTTTGCGGAAGGATAAGACAATCTTTGTGTCTGTCCTTGGCACTGTGCACAACTAATCGTGCTTAAAGCCAGAAGCACAGCGATATTCAAGATCTCAATGTTCACATCCTGCAGGAACAGCAACTGTTGTACAAGAATGCTGCCAAACCTATAATTCAGCACTGCGTTCTGGGACCAAACCCCATGTCCCTTACTAACCCTGCCAAGAGCCCACAGCCCTGTGACCTCATTACAATTTCTTCTGCAGGTCCCACTGAAATCCCTTAAATTCAGGACAGATTCCAATCAGTTCAATTTATCTTTGTATTTAGAGGGAATACAGATGTGCTGTTGGTTCCCATATGGGTGATTTGTCACTAATTTGGGAAGCCTTGGGAAATAAGGAAACTGGGTTCTTGAGTTACTTGGGTAACAAGCTTTTGCATGCACTTAATTGTGATGAAAAATGCTGTTATTGCTTGAGTTTCCTACATCCCATCCCTGTAGCTCAACTGGTGCTAGCTTGATTCCAATACACAAACTGATCAAATTTATGTTTTCATGCACTTGAACAAAAGCATCTGGAAAATGCATAAATGTAAATATACATCTCAAAAACTTAAACCCTGCTGCAGTTACATTATTGCAAATGCCATTATTGCAGAACTCAGGAGGGGATAGCATTTGATTTCGATTTTATATATAAATGTAATCACTATGGCTGGTGACAATTGCTACATGGCAGATTTAGGTATATAAAGTATCAGAAAATAGAGCATAAGAGATGGTAATTTCAGCTTAATTGTTTTAGCAAATTACAAACATGCAGGTACATCAGCAGAATGCTTTAGAGTAGAACAAACAAAGTCTACTGATGCAAGATGCTGACGTTTTAGAGTACACATAACTGTAATGTTGCTAACTTTGCAGTAGTGCTGTCATAGGATACATAGGATACAGACAGAATGATGTAAGCAGATGTAGGAGGCACAGGTTTATTATTATTATTATGTTTTTTTTTTAAGAAATCTAGTATTGTGTTTGGAAGCACATTTCCATTGCATAGGGAAACAAAATTAATTTGGTACAATAATTTTGAAATTATGATTTCATCTCATGAATTTGCCTGATGTCATATTTTTTTTACATTTATCTCATAATTATTTATTAGTACGTCATGATGATTTGCCATAGAATGTTTTTTTTAATTATGTGGCAGAAATGGGCTTCTAGGCTGTGTTCTTATGGCATACTGTTGTGTTCAGATCATATCCTGAATGTTTACATGCAAAATTGTACTTATGTAGTGTTTTTAAATGATTTTAAAGTGTGTTGGCTGCAAATGTGAAAATGTTTGAAGGCTATAGAAACACTGATTACATTTAATTTACACATTCTGCAGAAGGTGAAAATCTCAAGACACTTAAGTCTGTTTTGGCTCAAGAGACATTAAATGGTATAATAAAAGTTCAGAGTAATATTTTATGTTGTGTATCCTGGGAAATTATTGTCCTGTTTTAGAATGAGGATATATTATAACAGTTATCTACTAATCACATATACACAATGGCAATGAAATCAGCAAAGTTGCTTAAAAGCTGAAACTAAGCACTTCACATGCTGAGTGCCAAGTCTTGTTTGTTTGTTATGTTTACTAGTAGGCTAGTAGTACACTCTTAAAAATAAAGGTGCTTCAAAAGGTTCTTCAAGCGATGCCATAGAAGAACCATTTTTGGTTCCACAAAGAACCATTCAGTCAAAGGTTCTTTAAAGAACCATCTCTTTCTTACCTTTTTGTAATCTGAAGAACCTTCTTTCACCACGAAGAACCTTTTATGAAACAGAAGGGTTCTTCAGATGTTAAAGGTTCTTTATGGAACCATTTAGACAAAAAGGTTCTTCTATGGCATCGTGAAGCACCTTTATTTTTAAGAGTCTAGCAACTCAACTGTTGTATTCAACCTTAAGTTGCTGTGATCACCCCTTAACAGTCAGATTTAAATGTGAAAGACCATGTTTGTATGGTTATTTTAAGAAACATATAGGATACTAATCTGGTTCTTTATCACTCTCAGGCCAAAAGAATGACAAAAAGAGAGCTATAATATGTATTTCAAGCAAAACATTGCAAAATTAACCCTAATTAGTGCATACTGATCATTTTTTGCCATTCTGCAATTCATATTCTCTTTTTCTTTAAAGTTTTAGCTGTCTACCCATTACCTGTGTCTTGAGCAGGTTTCCACGCTCTCCTAATTAGCATCTAGCTGGGAAAGCAAGCACGGATGCGTTACTGTCAGCGCCGAAGCCCCTCAGAGACCTGCTGTTATATGACTCACCTCAAATATGGCTGCCAAAGTGGTTTCACTTTTTTGTCAGTCATTGTACTGGCTCACATGGATGAGAAGAGACACGAACAAAGCAGTTTTGCACACTTCTTTCACGCTAACAATGTTTGAGGAGAATCGGTATGTTAGCTTTCAACACATTCTTTTTCTATATGCTCATGTGTCTACATGCATAGAGAGGCTTTGTGTTGGGCTAAATGCGTATGACAACGTAACAATAACCGTTAGGCAACATCATTTGCATAGATTGTTCAGATCAAAAAAGGTCTTTTGTGTCACTGACAGGCATCATTATAACTGTCGATTTATAGTTTAATTATATATTTACAAAATAGTTTTTATTTTATTTTTCCATAATTACAAACCAGTTTCAGCCTGTCGTATAGTGTACATTTCAGTGTTCAGCAAAGGTTATTTGACCCCCCCCTCCCCCCCCCCCCCTCCAACGCATAACGCCCATCAAGCTCAACAATACTTAGAAAGTTGCTACTTTATGTGGTTGCTAGGGTGTTTGATTGGTTGCTAGGTGTTTGCTTTTCTGAATCTTTTTAAATGTTCACCCCCCCCCCCCCCCCCCTCATTTAAAAATGTCACAGATCCAGAACTGTCAACAAACCCAGTGGTAAATTGCACAAATTCTTCCTGCACCCGAGGTCTGTTAAATGCGACCCTTGTGGTGATCTGGCAGCATGTGGTGGTAATTGGACGACTGGGCTGTCCATCATACAAATGGGGACGCGAATCAAAAAAAGACCTGCCTATGTTTTCACAGGCCATCAGCTATGATTGACACGTTGAGCTCTGCTGTGCTAGAACAACCCCGAGTGGTGTGTATCTGATTCATTACATCCACTAACTGAATCTTTCAAGACGGCTGTGTTTGAAGTTGTTTTTTGCTACTCTTTAATGTATTATTTTCCATTGACTGCAGCTAAGCCGGTTACTATGGGCAACCTGTGTCACATGGGACCCTTGATAGAACTAGCATGTGAGGTGCCTGTGGCGTAAATACACCGTTTCTCCACACGTGCACGCAACAGAAGGAGAGGAACACTATTTCATCTGGCTGGTACCATGACACAGAATTCATGCAGAGCGTATTGTTTTAATAAGCTTTTTGTTTTTTGTGGCATTTTTAACACTATTAATGTGTTAAAAAAGCTGCTTCTAATTTTCAGACAGGTTTGGCACTTTAGTGCTATTATTGAGCAACAAATTATTTCATCCTTTATTCACCCTCATGTTGCTCCTAATCCATATGACTTGTTTCTTCCATGCAACCTAATAGGGAAAAAACATCTGCACTGTAAAAAATAAATGTTCAACATTGATAATAAAACAAAGATTATTGGAGTATATTTTACAAGAAAATACTTGACTTTTTTCTTTAAAATTTCATGTTTAATTCAGTGTGATAATTGCTGTTTTTTGTAATTATTTGTGAAAAACAGTAGCAATTTCTGAGTAAAAATGGTAAATTCTACACCAAATATTTTTCTGTGTGGAAACTGTGCCAGTCACTCTTTTCCAAGCACATAAAACTGCTATTTTCCAAGTCTTTTGAAGTCATATGATAGATTTGTGTGCGTCATGATCTCCAGCTGGAGTGCCCATGAGCTCCTCTAGAGGGCACTCCATTCTGTACCTTGCCATTCACTCAGGACTCCATTTCCCATAATCCTTTGCCCGGACTCATCAAGTGCATCACCTGTCTCTCATCACCTCTCATCATCAGTTCACAGCTGTCTCACATTAGTAGGAACTCATTATTGCACCACACCTGTTTCCTATCAGTGACACTATAAAGGTTGCACTCATTCACACACACTTTGCTGATTATTGTTTAGTTGGATTGTACCTGTCTGCTGGTGTTTGACCCTGCCTGTTTTGACCACTCTTGTGAATAAAAGCTGCATTTGGATCCTCAACTCCGTTGTCACGCCTCCCATGTTACAGTGTGATATACTGACTGAAATGTGCATCATTATTCACAGATAATCTTCCCTTCCAACTGTTAACCACTGTAATCAGACAATTGAGTCATTAAGAACTAGTAACCAGATTAGTCAGCTTTCCTGAAAGAATTGCAAACTGAATCATTTTGTGAATTGGATAATTTAAGAACTCACTCAAAAGAATGATTAGTTCACAAACTGGACAGTGCTACCTCTCTCATAAATATGCCAATTGGAGAAATAGGGCAGATGTAAATGGTTTTCAGTATTTTTTTTCTCCCTTCTAATCTCATGGCTTTAGAAGATTTTGAATGTATCAAAATTAATATATATTTTTTTCAATAATGCAGCTTTTGCAACTTTTTTTTTAAAGTTTGAATGCTCTAGTCCCCACACAGGTCACCTTTTCCATGCTTTAATTGCATGGAAAGAGTGACCTGTTCCACAGAAAAGAAGAAAGTCTATGGATTTGGGCAACATGGGTTGATTAAATAATGTAAGAATTTTATTTTTATGACTTCTATGATAAACATGCCCTCATGCAGTCATTCACGATCGTCACCAACCAAAAACAAAGAAATAAAGAAGGAGAGATTGGAAGTGGAATGAGTAAGGAGAGTAGGGTCACCTACTCACACAACGGCACCATATATGTCACTTTTTGTTTGGACAAAGATGGAAAAACAATCCCACTCCCATGTCCCCCTCCCTCCACCTGTGGCATAAGAGGCTTTGAGCTCTAGTGTGCCAGCTCATCCATTAAAACTCACATTCCACTAAGTCTTTTATGCCACCCTATAAAGGGCACTTGGGCAAGCTCTTCTCCATTCAGTCCCAAGTGCTCAGCATTCCTCTCACTTGACATGAACATCCTTTGCTGGACCCAAGCGGCCTTTTATTTGAATTGTGTCTTCAAACAGAAGCTACACTGTTTTGGTCTTGTTAGTAACTTTCTCAACCAGCATAATTTGGAATAGATGCACTTCTACTTCTACAGGCATTCTGAAGAACTTCAATATTCTCGAAACGATTTGAGTATTCCAATTTGCCACAGAATTAGCAACCAAAAAAATCCATTAAAATGAATGTTAGTTGACATTTGCAACCCATTTTACTGCAGCAATATGACATAAAATGAAAGATAAATTACCAGAAAGGACCATCATTTTAAAGATAGATCAAGTTTAATAAAACACATTTTAACATTTTTAATTTGTCTTTTTTTAACATGGAGCGATAACTAGGTTTCCATTCACATAACGCTATGTAATTTTAGTTGAAGTGTTGGATAAAAATTCTGGATGGAAACAC
Organism: Sinocyclocheilus grahami; assembly: GCF_001515645.1. NCBI lineage: Eukaryota > Metazoa > Chordata > Actinopteri > Cypriniformes > Cyprinidae > Sinocyclocheilus > Sinocyclocheilus grahami. The sequence continues at coordinate 473,759 of NW_015505445.1, read as the reverse complement.
TAATACGCATATAATATTACACAATTTATATGAAATCGTTTTATTAAAAAAAAAAATCAGTCAGGAGATGTGCATAAACCTTGATGGAATCACATTTACGAATACATTTCTAGATGTGTACCAGAAAGGTCATTTGACTGAATAATTCTCTTAGAGAAGATATTGATTTTGTAATATGATTTTTTAGATTGCAACTTGTATATATGTATATATATATATATATATATATATATATATATATATATATATATATATATATATATATATATATATATATATATGTATATATTTATTTTATTTTTTTTATGAAATAGGCACAGTAAGACCAGGTACTACAAAAGGCCATTCTGATTATGTATTAAGGTATGGTTACTTGTTTGTGAAGTGTGAAATAGTTTTTATGATATTCTATTCATAACTAATAAGTATCAGTCTATTAATAATGTAGAAAGTGCTCTAGAATGATAATGCATTATCTTAAACATAGTTATTGTATTTGCAATGGTAGTCAGAACGACATCTTTCCTGACTGCAATATAAATAATAGAAAATGGCCTTGTTGCTGTACACTGCTGTGAGTAATTTAGCATTAGCAGTGGAGTCACATCACCATATTGCTGTTGTGCTGTGAAGTGTGGATGACATACAGTGAGCTTAACCAAACCTAGCAGTGAATGCTAACAACAAACTTCACCTTCACTAGACCAGTGAGCACAAATATCATCCGTTTACAGAGTGAAAGCTCAGTTTTTGGGATACAACAGCTTTAGCAGATTAGCAGAGCGACACCTAGCACATTAGTGTAAAGACCTTAGTGTTAAGGTTATCGTTCCATGCATTACTAGCATGATTGTTGCCATTTTAACCTCCACTCCACATACTATCACATGCACAGTTTCATCGGTACCTAAAGCTGAAGGAGATGTGGCATTGCAAATGGATTTGTCTCAAATCTACTAGCGGTTCGGAACATAGTAAAAAGGAGTGTGTCAAAAGTGGAAAGATATGATTTTTTTTCATGTTTTTATTTAGTGAACGTACATATTTGTCCACTTGGTCTTGTCCACCCAGCACAGACCATGAGGGGGAAATGATAACGAATTGAAAGAGTCATGTCTCCCTGCCGTTATCAATGGAAGACAGCTGGTGTGAGGAGATATGCTGGGAATTCATAAAGGTCCCAAGCTTAGCAAGATGATTGCTCTCCACACTGCCTGAAATGAAACCCCTCCTCCCTTGTATTATTTTATATAGACATGTATTAAAGGATCTGTAAAGGAAATGGAATTTGAGAATGCAGCCGGCAAGATCCGGCATGATTTCGGAAAAACAATCATATCTTTGGGGAAAATAACTAATTCTGAGAACACATGTTCACAACACAATATCAGTACTTGAGTACGTACAAAATGGGTGCTTCTAAATAGCTTGTGCTAATTTTTAATATTAAAAATATTATTTATTTAATTTTCATTATTTCTTTATCTCTTTATTATTTCAATATTACTTCTTTTTCTTTAATCTTTAGGTCTTGGGCCAGTATTTGCATTTTTAAAGGATTACCTTGATACATATGTCGAAATAAAAGATGCATTTTTTGCATTTTGTCTTTATTTTTCTCTCTCTCTCTGTATTCTTATTTATTTCGATTTTTGTGGATGTAATTATTTTAAAAAATCATGTATTTTTCCTCAAAATATTGATGTCAAAGTAGTATACTGTTCAATAGCAAGTAAATGTATACTATAATACTGTGATATATATATATATACAAACACATACACACATATATACTGTATGTTATTATTTTACACATAAATATTATTTTAGCTTGACGTGGCACAGTGCAATTTATTAACACTGCCATTTTCTAATGTTACAATATTACACAATTGAATTCAAAGAATCACCCGATCAAATAGAACCTGTTTCATATAGTGACCAATCTTGATCTTCAGATAAAAAGTTTTTTTCCATCATCATTAAATAGAAAAATGCAATTAACTGGTCTGATCAATTCTTTCTTTTACAAAATGAGAAGAATACATAATCATGTGAAGTGCACCAGTGACCAGAGGGATGAAACCTGTCTCATGTGGCACAAAAACTAGAGCATAATCAATGCTAACTGAACGCGCAATCAAAGACTAACAGACAAACAGCAAGAATGTGCCCGACGCGTGTGGCATCATAGACATTCAGGGACAGTTTTCTGTTACCCTGCATGCTTAAAGCTTGAATTAAGACAGGCAGCACAATCAGCAACCTTGCTAGCCAGGAGTGGGGGGATGCAATTCCAGAACTACCACGAAGTAGAAACTCTACAGCCATCATCATTAAAATGCCACCAATGGCTCAGAGACCATAATGCGTCCTTTCTGCAAGTGCTGCAGTTTTATCTGGCTCATTTGAGACCGAGGAGACCAGAGCACTATGAATTATCGGCTATGGGATGTTCTTTCCTGCTAGCTCTTGGTGGTATCCAGGAACAACCGCAAGAAGGAAGCATGTCATCCTACTGCAGCAGTTTTTTGCCCTTTCTTTTCAACCCTACCACCCGTCAGCCATCTAATAGGGGTTTTAGTCTTCATTTATCTTCATTTAGGGTGGGGAGAGGGGATGGTTTTGTTTACTGTTCGAAATATTACGCGTTTGGACAAGGGAGGAGGGGTGGCCAATATAGGCTGTGTTTGAGCGGGGGGAAGGGTGCTTTCGAAAGACTCCTAGACTCGCTTTTCCCCCTGACTCCTAATTACTCTGAAACATTCTTCCATTGTCTCATAGTCAGTGCTGACAACAGTTCAGAATTAAAGATCCTGGATGCCCACAAATGGCATTAACATGTAGATACAAAAATGCTATGTGCATTTATCATGCTGTCGACAACGCTATTGAAAATGGAGTTAGTATAATAAGATGTATATATGTATATATATATCTCAATTAAATTAAATTCAAGTTTATTTGAATAGTGCTTTTCACGATAAAAAATCATTGCAAAGCAACTTTACAGCAAATTAAGTTTCTACAGTATTTAGTGGTAGCTTATCAGTGGTGACTGTCAGTTAATGTACATATGGCAGAAATGTACGGAAAAATCAATTAAAGACGTAATCAATTAAAGACGTAATCAAACAGACGATGAACATTATTAGCATCAATTATCATATGATGCAATCAAACTTATAGCAAAATTTGGTAGTTCTGTATGTTGTTTCAGGGTTGGCATCATCTGAGGTCCTCTGAGGGGTTGGCATCTCTTCTCAGGTGTTCTGGATCCAGACTGAAGCTTGTAATATACAATTTATATATTATATAAATATACTATTTATAGTCCCATTGCAGTTGCTTGTTGCAGAAATCCCACCAAAGTTTGTATTGGGTTTTATTTGACTACAATCCGATAGTTCAATGGTCCCCAGTTCTGCCCTCCCCCATCCAATTGAACACCACACAATCAATGAGAGTTTGATTTAACACTTGCAGCTCCAGAAGTCATGAGGGAGCTTTGGCATGTCCCGCGCTTAGCAATGCCATTGATTGTTACTCCTAGTTGAGCCACTGCTGTCCAGTACGGCTGATCGATTCAAGCAGGTACAGTGCACAGCGTGTGTCAGATACTGAGAGTGAATTTCAGGAAGAGGTGCACTGTTAAACAAATTAAATGTGCTCATATGGATCTCTTGGTTAAGTATTGGAGAAACTCTTTATTTTGGCCCACTTTGATCAGACCATGGATTCCTCATCAAATGCTTAGGTAAGGGACATTGCAGAGTTCAAGTGGATAGTTCCACTTGCACACATTCCTGTGGCTATTTCCATCTTAGCTTACAATCGATAAGCTGTATGTCATTGGCTGGATGGATCCTGTTTCTTTAAAACCCGCTCAGGTGCAGGAGTCACTGAGAAAAACAGTTTGAAACTGTCCATTTTGGGAAAAATTTTATTTGTAAATAAAGTGCACATGAGGTGATGGTAAACACTACAAATGTGCATTCTTAATAAGTCATTCTGTTTGTCTGCTTTTTCATTTAAAATAACATTACATAAGATATTAAGAATCTTCAGGCATCTTTATTATGAGTGTATTTTCTCTTAAAGTCGTGGCCTAATGGTTAGAGAGTCGGACTCGTAACCCAAAGGTTGCGGGTTCGAGTTTCGTACTGGCAGGGATTGTAGGTGAGGGGAGTGAATGTACAGCGCTCTCTCCCACCTTCAATACCACGACTGAGGTGCCCTTGAGCAAGGCACCGAACCCCCAACTGCTCCCCGGGCGCCGCAGCATAAATGGCTGCCCACTGCTGTGTGTTAACGGTGTGTGTGTGTGTTCACTGCTGTGTGTGTGCACTTTGGATGGGATAAATGCAGAGCACTAATTCCAAGTACGGGTCACCATACTTGGCCACATGTCACGTCACTTTCACTTTCCCTTTCTTACTGGCAGATTTTTTTCACCTTTTTAAGTATAAACAAGTAAAAAACGAATTAAATAAATAAAAAATAAGTACATAATCTGCCGTTGTAGAGGAGTAATAATAGTATAAAATATTTTTTAGTACAAAATATTCAATATACTATTTATGAAAACAGTGTAATGTCTAATGCAGTTTTGACTCTAAGGTAAATTTATATTCTTTAAGGATTTTTAGATGTTCAAGTTTTATTAAATATTGTTACGCAATTGTTTACTCAATATTGTTTTATTAAAACCTTTTCAAACAGACTTTTTTTTTGCAATCTAGCTCTAGTTTCTCTCATAAGTGGAGTTCACAGTTGTTGGAGCCTCTAAAAATTGCTTACTAGTTGAAGCAGGCTGATTTTTCATAACCCTTGTAAATGATATTGAAGGTAATCATTTAGAAAGGGAATTTATAAAGATTAAAGAAATTACTATAAAATATGACATTTTTACTCAATATTAATTAAAGGGGTCATATGATGCGATTTAAATTTTTCCTTTCTCTTTGGAGTGTTACAAGCTCTTGGTGCATAAAGAAGATCTGTAAAGTTGCAAAGACTAAAGTCTCAAATCCAAAGAGATATTCTTTATAAAAGTTAAGAGTCAACCACGCCTACCTAAAACGGCTCGTTCTAACACGCCCCCACATATCTACATCACTATGTGGGAAGATTTGCATAACGCTGCCCAAATGTTCACGCAGAGAAAGAAGGCATAACTTTTATTCTCACTGTAGTATTGTTGTTGCCGCCGCCATGTCGTGAAGGCACTGTGTGATTCGTTGTGAAAGCAAATCTAGTTTGTTTGGCCTTCCAAAAGAGGACGATATCTGCTTCGTCATGCCTGGAGCTGATCCGTGCTGGTTGCTGAGGAAATACTACAACCTTGCGCTATGGATCGCTGGATTGGCTTTCACAGTGAACGAAGCGGAGTCCAGCCCGGGGTCGTCACATGTGGTTGCCGCAAGCCCTCCGCACGCGCCTTCGCCAAATCCGCCGCCTCTGCTCACTCAGCCCGCCGGCCGTTCCTCACTTTATCCCCCGGCCTCTGCTCACTCTAGGTGTGTGATGCTGTGTTTCATTGTGAAAGCGTAACTTGTTTGTCATTTCTCCGATCACAAATGCAGACATGGTTTTATATTTACGCGTAAAAAGAAGTATAAGTCATTATAATCCATAATTATGTCCCGACTGGATGCAACGAATGCATCATTTATAATGGGTTTTCATGTTTTTGAATCATCGCTCCGGCCTGACAGGGCATCATCACAATATGGTAGGGGCGTAACATTTCCGTCACTTGCTTGAGGTATTCGGCCAATCACAACGCACTGGATAGCTGGCCAATCACAGCACACCTCGCTTTTTTAGAACGATGAGCTCTGTAAAAATCGATGTGTTTCAGTAAAGGCGGGGCATAGAGGAGAAACAATAATATACAGTATGTGGAAAATAATGTGTTTTTTTAACCTTAAACCGCATAAACACATTTCATTACACCAAATACACAAAATAATGTTCTTTTTAGCAGCATCATATGACCCCTTTAAGCGATTTTGGTAAAAAAATATTTATGAAAAATGGGGGTTATGTACTGGAAATACCAAATTGCATATAAAAAATGTTAGCAAGCATTCTGTGTTGAAAATACACATCTTTGCAGTACACAAAATGTGGTGATACATATCATATTAGGAAATGAGTTTAATGAGTGTATGAACATTTCAAACTACACAACACAGTTTGAAAGACTGATAGTTTCCCACTACTTAAGAGATTAAAATGTTATCAGTGCACAAAATAAATGCACATTAAGTGCACTGTAATGGTTAGCATCAATCAAACCAATACTTTTAGAGCCACTTAAAAGTAGTGGTCAAAACCACCTCAAAATGAGGTATTCATTACTGTATAATGTAATGCTTGAAAAGTAAACCTGTGCCTGAAAGGGTTAACTGAAGCTATGAGGCATCCATTATGATTAGCCTGTGGCTGCTCATTGTCACTAATCAATATATATATATATTTTTTCTAATCAACAAGTGGCTTTGCCATGCAGAACGAGGCCTGACAGTGTGCCAGTAATGGCACTCGCTCTTTTGATTCGTGACCCCTCGTTGTGTGTGATCGTATCAGAGACATAATGCCTTTCTGTGGTTTCACTTCATTGGTGCTTCTGTCTTGTACCTACAAAGGGTCATTGCTCATTTGTCTCTGTCCTTTCTCTGTGTTGTCTCTCATTTCTCATATCATTCTTCTTCAGGGCATATGTTTGGTTGGAAAATGCATAACCCTGTGATGGACTGGCCACCTAGGAATCCTGTGACCCTACACAGGAGAAGCGGTATAGAGAATAGATTGATAGATTGAAGTAAATGTCTATCTGGAGGATTTAAAGGAATAGTTCACCCAAAAATGAAAATTCATTATTCACTCACTCTCATGTACTATACAAGAACTGTTATGCACTTATTTTTTTCAGGCTAGTGCACCATTCAGAATTTAATTGAGAATGAGTTTAAAATTCAGATCAATTCTTTAATTTGAGTTGCATTTGAATTCAAATTGGAATTTGAATGTAAGTTAGTAAAATTATTATCCCATTATTATCTAATAATGAATTATACATTTGTTACAGTATTTATTCATCTTTGTAAACGTTAGTTAATACAAATACAAATGTAAATTGTTAGTCATGTTAGCTCAGATCCATTAAATAATATTAACATATACAATTTTTGATTTATTAGTGACTGTTTACATCAACATTTACTAAGATTAATAAATGCTTTAGAAGATTTTTCATTGTTATCTAATGTTAACTAATATTAGTAAATTAAATAATTAATTAATTAAATAATACACCTTATTGTAAAGTCAAAAGTAGGTTAAGGCTTCAAGTCTTCAAAGCCTTGTTTAAAAGTGCGGTAGATGGATGGATGGATAGATACATACATAGAAAAATAACATCATGCAGTTTCATAAATACATGAGGGTAACTAAACATTTTTGAATAATTTTGAAATATCTCTTTAAAATGCAACAAGGATTTGGCCTCTCTGCATTTTACCAACATGCTGACTAAAACAGAACAAACTGTGCTGGAAAAATATGTCACCTTAAGGGTAAATCCATATTTTCTTTTATTTCATACAACTGTCACATTTGATGGGTGAACAGCTGGGTTTGGGAGATATTAAAACCTGAATTCAGCATCCTCCAAAGAGAGAGAGTTCCCGTCTATCCTTTAAATGTCTCAGCTCTGGCACAATAAATCTGCTAGACCTCTATACCACTCTGTAATCTTCTTATCTAAAGGGCAGGGGCCCTACCCTGCCAGCAGTAAAAGATGGACCATTTACAGAATCACGCAGCTCCTCTCGCAGGTTTTTGGATGAGTGAATAACTAGTCTGCAGCTAATCAATTGTATCTCTCCCACTAACCTCATTTTAGATCTGAGCTCATGATGTGAATCAAAGCATCCTCACAAATGTAAATTAAGGTGGATCTCTAACCTTTAATGCCATTATCACTTTGGTTACTAGAGTATGAAATAAATTATGCATGTTTTGGGGGTAAAACAACAAAGCAGATTTGCTGACTTGAACTTTTGTGTGTTGTCGGATGAAAGCTGTGGGTGATATAGGGTGTGATGTGCCGCTCAACTGAACAAACTGTCCCGCTGTGTTACACAGCATGGGTTTGCATCCCAGGTCAATAGCAACCATCATTAGTGCCAAAAGCAGTCAGATGGGATGTCGGCCTTGTTTCTTTCAGAGTTCCTAAAAGATATCGGGACCAAATCCATTAAAAACTACACTGTTGGAAGGGCATGTTTTATTCGGTGTGAAAGTGGAATATAATGAGGAAGTGTACCATGTCATCTGAGTGGATGGGTATATTCATCAGCATGGAAATGACATCATGTGTGACTTTCTGCCTGTGCCTTTTCAAGCCTGATATACCAAAAACACTGTGTGTTGTAGATTGTAGTGTCACTGTAAAATGTGAAGTTCAGATTTGTTCAGTTTTTACATTTTAAATTTGTGTTAAATTATACATGCAACAAAAACAGATTTTTAGGTTTTATATAGAAAACATGAGAGATGTTTGCCCATGTAAAACACTCCGTCATAGTGCAAGGTGCTCTGAGTGTTTTTGCAAAGTCTCTTTGTGTGTTGTGAAATACTTCTATTATTTTAAGTCAGTACAGTAGTCTATTTTTGATAGATTTAATTTTGTACACACATTTCTATTTAAAAAACTTTTTTTTTTTTTTGCTTACCGGTTTCTACACTGTAAAGCTGAGCACATTTTATAAGAAAATACTTATTTTTTCTACTTCAAAATGTTATGTTAAATTCAATGTATTACTTGCCATTTCTTTGTGAAATTTACTACAATTTGATTTGTTTATGCACCTTTTTTTCATTATATCATTATATAAAGTATTATTTTAAGTTCTTCTTCTTATTATTATTAGGTTAATGTAGTAGTCTATTTTTGTATTTATTTTTTTTTACTAAAAAATTTTTTTATTTGAAAATATATTTTTATGTAGCAGGTTCTGTCTATTGATTCTTGATCAAGTATGTTAATGTAAAGGTAAAACATTAATAATTCCCTCTAATCTTTTCCTAAACATGTCAAAGACAATGTACTTCTATAGCTTTCTAACAAGCCCCCTTTAACTACCATTAAAGTAGATTTCAAAATGCTGCCACCTTGTGAACCTCAAAGCTATTTCTATGAAGGGCACGATGAAAAGACCTGACATTTGCATTCAACATAAACAGCCAGGAAGTGTTTGTCCTTTTCGCTTGCGATTTTCCCCTTATAATTTTTTAGATAAAGCCCCCGTTTCTAGGACACGTCAAGCAAACTGCCAGAGAACGTAATTGACTGATGAACTAATAGGGGGGAAAGCAGGGGGGAAAACCACAGTGCCTGATTTACTGCCTGACTTTAAAAGTATCACAGAGGCAAACATACATCGATTGTCAGACTTATCATCCTCATAATCCTGACTTCTGAATATAACCAAGAATCTATAAACCATCTTAGACTTAGCATAGTGTTTCACTGAGGTGCAGGAAGAACAAATACTTTCATTCAATGCCTTCCAAAATGCAAATTCCCCTGGCTCTTAACATCTTTTCTTTTTTTTTTTATTGGGGTTCCCATGTCACAATATGGCCTCAGTGGGTCTTGCGTGTGGTGCCTCAGTCCTGTTGTAAAGACTGTTGGTTTCCTGTGGTGGTGAGAGGTCTGGTGACATTCTCCACTTGGACAAAGCTGAACTTTTATTCATGCTACAGCAGATAAAGATAACTTTTTGTTGTTTTATTAAGTGATGCATTTATTATTTATTAAATGTAAGATTTGACTAATAAAAATGCAGCATGACCATTGTATTCCGATTCCGAAGAAAGACTCTTATGCTCTGGTTCTTTTTAATAAGATGGGGGATAATGTAATAATAATTACAAGGAACTGAAACCAAAATCCTTTATGAAACAGTGAAACAGAAACTTCATTCTAGATCTGAACAATACCTGGTGGCTCAGTCACTCAGGTAGCTGCTTAGTTCTTGTGTCTGACTTTTGAAAACCTTGTTGGGAGAAGTGCTTTGCACACTTGATGAGAGAACATTCAGTTAGGAAATGGAAAGTTAAAGTAATTATCTTATCTGGGACTCTTCAAACCAAGACTTCCTCGTCACTGAAAGGAAGATGTGACTTTAGTATCACAACCTGACTGCTCATTTTTGCTGCCCCAGATTCACTTTTGCCCCTTCCAGCTCTTCACTGAAATGAGCTTAGTAAGTTTCTACATAACTTGATATTTTAATTGTTAAATGTGAGAGCAAAATCTAATTTCCTATATTATAAAAGGTTGGAACCCTGATAGTAGACTTCAAAGCTCTCGACAGTCTGACAGTCCTGTGGCCTACGGTTGCCCTCCAGAGAACATGACTACATTATTTTAATATATGAGTGTGCATTCCCACACTCTAGATCAGGGCTTCCCAAGCTTTTATGTCAGCTGAACTCCTGTGATCTCAATAAATTTACTTGAAGTACCCCTGAGATTTTAACTAAATATAATGATTTGTAATTGTAAAATGAATTTTGTAATCTCTTTGCATGAAACGAAATGAAATACTTATATTTGTAAGTCAGTGCAGTAGTCTATTTTTATATTTAGATTTAATATTGTTCACTTTTTACATTTGATTTTATTCATTTTTAAAATGATACAATTTTATTTAATTAAAATTCAATGTAATGCCTCACACAGACTGCAGAGCTTCGGATGAATCAGTGACTCATTTTAGTGAATCGTTTAGGCCTGTTTTCCCAAATTAATTTACATAATTCATCTGAAGAAACCATTTCATAAATATGAAAAATTATAAATTTAGGTTAGCTATTCTTTATGCCAGCATCATATTTTGCACAAGAATGCGCATACAGAGTACTTTACCAATATATTTTTTCCTTTTACCAGTTTTATCTTTTATCTTTTTCATTGTGCTATAAGCTCCATTTAAGTGAAACGATTCTTATGAAACAACAACAATGAAAATCTGACATCATTGGCAAACACTCATGAGGAACTATGCTTATGTGTCATGTGCCTTTCATCTGTCAAGTACAAAAAAAACAAAACAAAACAAAAACCTTCCCTGTCAGTTGTGGAATATTCATATATTAATATTCTACGCAGGATAGTTCCTTTCTATTTTTCTCCATTCAAATGTATTTTCTTCAATGATCTGAAGTACTCAAAGCTTTCTCTTTCAGCATATATGAATTTGAATGTGTCAACAAGGGACCTAACCTATTTTTTCCTTTTCAATACACCATGTTTTACTCAAGAGGGCAAACATACATTTGGGGGATATTTTGCACTGTTTGAAGATGCAGTACTTAGAAAGTTTAACATGGAAGTAGCTGGGTGTGTCTAGCCAAGCATTAGACTGTCTGGTGGGTTACCTTACATCAAGCAAACAATTAACCACGCACATTACCACTGCTGACTTTATCAACAGCCTGCAACAATACCTGTTTTTCTGTTTTCCTCCATAGAAGAACATGCTAATCATGTCTTGTAACATCTGTTCAGTCGCTGTTGCTCTTATATTTATTTTGTGTACACCTTTCATCTTTGAAGTCATTGTCAAAGCAATTTTTCAAAGCAATGTCCATCTAGCCTTTCATTTCCTGACACATTGTGAAAGCAGGAGGTCTGCCTGGAGAAGTCTTCTTGACATTGCTGAATACATTTCATAAAATAAATAAATAATTGGTTATAAATGAATGGTTCTGAATATGAGTGAATGCGTATATGCTGAATGGACCAAAACTGCTTGACCACGTGATCTGTCTGGATCTATTCTCAGATGTAATGCTTTTATCCATCATTTGAAAATCATTTAAATTACAGCTGCCATGATCACCAGAAAATGTTTACAAATGTCTCACTAACAGAAAATTCGGCATACTACCGGTATTCCACCGCCTTAATTCCACTAGCCAAATAGCGCTTAGTTCTGGGAACGATCTATAATGAATTTGATTTGCATAAAGGAAGCGTGATTTGCTCTAAAAAGAATGATAATTACTTTTTATGTACAGCTTAGTGGAATTTAAATGCATTTAAAGTGTGGTTAAACTGAATTGTGGGTGGGTGGTTTTATGCAGACATAATGTGTTCTTCAAATCTTGTGTTTATCACAGTGCAATGTCTATCCCCATAACTGTCATTCTACGTGCAATACTGTAAACATGATTTTTTTGTATTGTTTTAACAAACTGAAGGTTGAGTCATAAATATTTCCTGCGATAACTGACGTAAAATAATTTTCTCCAAAATATTAAATTAACTTGTTTTGAACCCAGAACTTTCTTTTAATACTTATAAGATGATTTTCATTTTGTATATCTGTTTTTATTCAAATTGTTATATTTTACAGTTTCTTTCCTGTCATTTGTCACTTAATTCATAGGCCGTTTTGACACAGGAAGCCATTTACACAAATGTCAGTTCCATGTTAATGACATGGAGGCGTAACATCCTGTGCTATCATTCATTTCCTAAACAAGTAAATGTGAATTAGTAAATGGGAGTATATAGTCTTTGGATCAGATTTCAAATCTGATTAACCAGCCTTGTGTCTTGTTGGACTTATTGCACAGACACAATGTCCCTCAAACCAATAACACAAAGACTCTCGAGAATGCCATTCATTAGCGTCCATTCAGAGCACATGCTAATTCCAGCCAAGATAACCCTTCTTTGCTCTTTAACCTTCTGACCAGCGTCCATCGAATTCATTCAGCACTCCTTAATTCAATCCACACTTTGGTTGAGGATGCTGGCGTCATCAAGAAGGGTAATATATTTAGGCTACACTATCAGTGTTTTAACATCTGCTCTCCAAATGGCATTGTATACGAGAGCTGGAAGTCTCATGTTAATAATGAAGAGAGGATATGGGTTGAACTCAATGTGTTGGCTGCAGTCTATAGCCTTAGGCTGAACAATGACAGATCATTCTGAATGGATGCCAGTTGAAGCACCCCATGTGATGTTGTTCTCATTTTGGCAGGTAATATCCATTAATTATACAGTGGGTGTTGCCACGATGAGACAGGTTTAATCTTGTGATTTGAAGGTTTAGAAAATCATTCATTGTGATATTAACTAATGTACTATATGATAAGCTCAGTGAATTAAAAAAAAACATAGACCCGGCTAGAACAAGCGGAGTGATACAAAATTGTGAAAAGGTGTTCCTGTAGCGATACCGGTACAATATCTCATGGTTCTCAACCAATCAGATTTGAGAACCAGAACGAACTGTTGTATAAATATATATATATATCTTATTGTTAACAATTCTAATTCAAGCATCCATTAGAACATATTTATATACATTATTATATAAAAAATTCAGAGAAATCTTTTATGCCCTATGTTAACAATTGTAGTTAAAAGAAAATGAAATCCTGTCCAAATAGTGCTTTAGACTCACATTCAAGATTCTTTAAAGATGTCAAACCATGATATCATGCAGTGAGGAACACACTTGGTTAAAGAGCCGTAAAATGTTGGAGATTTCCCAATAGTTCTTTAAACAGGGTTAGCTCTGCGTGTACACAGGGACATCTCAACACCACAACAAACTCCCACCCATGCACTGTGAAACACAAAGCTAAACTATTCACTTCCAGACGCAGCCTTTGATATGAGTTTGACAAAGACGCCTCTGTAAAAACCCTCTTTTCACTGGGCTCTTTAATGCTGTGGCTCTCCTTTCAAGCATCCCGAAAGATAACTTTCAGTGTTCTTGAGTGAAACAGGCACATGTGTCATCTGTGAGCCGCCCCGCAGGCCGCCAATGAGAAACTCTAAATCCTTTTACATATGTTGAGCTTAGAGATTACTTTACATTATTTGAAATCATCAGGGTGGAGGAGACAGTTGAGATTTGCAGAATAAGCTGCATAAAAATGCAATCTCTTTTTTTATCACACAGCGTGGAGAAGATAAGGTGTAGAATTTCACACTCGGGCTGTTTTCGGGTCATATAATAAAACAAGATGGGTTTTTTTTGTTTTGATTTTTGGTGTAGGACGAACCCAGCATGTGGACCGTAAAACTACATGATACCTTACCCTCTGAAATGGCTTAAGTGGACAGTTACAAAGTTATATGTCCATGTCCCAGAGTGCTTGTAAGGAAACCTGCACTTTTAGCCCATGGGGTTCACAAATACCAGATGTGCACTGCAGGTGCTGCTATATTTTCAATCATGACTTCTCAAATGTATCTGCAGTGTATAACATAGATGGCTCGGTTACCAAAATCATATGAGGACATCAAAAATTTGGAGAATTCTATAAAATATAGGTTGTTATGGCTCTTCTAATGTAGATTTGGATTATGGGTGAATCTCAAGGGGAGCATTGCTACAAATGGGGGAGATTACATTACATATCCTAAAGCATTATGAAATAAAGTTTGTACCATGGTACTTTAAAATAGTAAATTCAGTTTCTTCTCCTAAATTATGTTCAATTCTATGTCAACAAATGTGAGGCAGTGTTTGTTTAAGATGCTAAGAACATTCTCTTAAGAGTCCGGTCATATATACAGTGATCTGCAGTGACCAGAAGCTATCGTTAGTTATTTTCAGTTGCATTGCTGAGTGATAGAGATGTTAGCAGTGTACAATCACTGTAGGCCTATATGTAAACATGACATAAGGAAGCACTTAACTTTACCACACATTCTTGTTGTTGACTTCTTGTTTTGTTTGACATTAAATCACTTTGTGGTTCTCACTTTTCAAGTTTCCAATACAAATTTGCATTAGATTCTGTTGCGTGCAGAGTAATTGATCGATTTAATGAATCTTGGGATGTCAGGTACATTTGCATAGTAATGCAGTTTTCTAATACATCTTATAAACTTCTGCCTGTGGCATCTTTCATTCTGTATTTATTAATTGGTTTTGGGGAAGAAAAAATTACACCTTGCTGAGAAAGACGAGACTGTATCTTTCCCAGCATTAAATTGCACCTGAGGCTAAGAAATACTGGGAGTTTTATTTTATTGTTGCTCTTGTTTAAATGTTGCACTTTCAGAGGATTTCTTATTATAATTGTATAATTTAATTTGCTGTTTCCTTTATCCTGTTCATAACCCACTATATGTATCCTACCATTTCATTTTCATTTACAGTATATATGCAAATGATTATGTGTTTACTATAATTGCAGTATATTAATGTCATTTGTTTACAAAAAAAATTGCTTTTCTTAACATTGTTTCATATGTCAGGCTTTACAGTGTAAATTATTTAATGTTACCAAGATTCCCACACTATTCTCACAACAAAGAGTGGATGTTTATATAATATTTCAGCTGCATTTCCAAAATCTTGAATCTTCTCAAGCATTCTCTCTATAGACTGAACGAGCAAAATGCTCTGAGGGAAGTTTACCATTTTCTTCACACTGTTCCTCCGTAGTCTGACTGTAGAACACTTGTGCATGCCAGAGGCATACACGACTGTGACCCATATGTCATTGCAACACCTTGCTTTCCTTCTGAGTGTGGAGACCTCCACCTCATCAGGAGAAACTTGCTCATGCGAAGCTGATCCTTGATACATTATCCGCCGCAGGATTAAAGCAGTATTACAACATGCCCTTCCATTCCCCTACCGCAACCCCGCCGGCCTCCAAAGACAGACCGCTGCTAAACCTCTCCTTAAAGTCCCCATGAAAGTTTTTTGGGTGTTAGTATCAATATGTTAGTCTTAAGGTTATCTATAAGGCAGTGTGCTCCAAAACAATGACAAAATTCGCATTTAGAAGATATAAGCATTCAAAGCTTGCAATTCGTCACTTCCGCCAAAACAGCTCAACAATTTTTTTTGACGTCACATCGTACTTCAGCTTCTCATCAAACTTTCTGTCCAATCAAATGCTCTCAAGAATTCGAAGCACCCGCCCCCTACACTATAACATAGATGCTGAAGCCCGCAGCTGAAATCGGTCACTTGTCCACAGAATTAGTATTTTCTGTACAGTGAATGGCACGTAGTGCACTATATAGGGGACAGGGAACGATTCAAACAGTGTAAATATGCTTCCATTGAGGAAAGAAAGAAGTCTGGTTTCGCGCTGTGTCACGCTAACCACTGCACCGCACACGCACTCTGCTCCGGTCCAGAGACACGATAGCACGTAGCGGATCACATGCGCGAGTCGGCACAGACCACAAAATGTATCGGAGCTATTTGAATTCTACACAGAATGCTATAATTTATAGCAATATGAATGAGATTGTGGCTGGCATACCCTGTCAAATGCGGCTTTACGAAGCTCAACAGCTCTGAACGGCTCTAGCCCAAGCTGTGATATAAACAAACACTATTGGCTATTTTAAAAAGCGGCAGGGCTGCTTGATATGTCCCACCCTGTCTTCCTGTTTCAGTTAAAATTACGTCAACACATAGAGTAACGCTGCGTGTTTCTAAGCATTTCAGGAGACCTTTAAAAGGCATTAGCTAGATGCTTTGCCTTATCATGGGCTTACTAACCAATGTGTTTTATCTCATTAAGGGAAGAGGAAGAGAAGGATTGATATAGAGACCTTCCAGAAACATGCATCTCACTTGTGAATCTGATTTAACAGGAACTGCGGTGTCGGTAGGAGTGGTATGGATTCCACCTGGAGTGCTTTATGATATGATTTTTATGCGATGATAGTCAGTGAAGCACTTTGCCTGCAGAACCATGCCATTAAATGACTATCAACCAGTTTTTTTTTTCTTGTAGGAAACTTGAAAACCAGCCCTCGAAGCTTTTTGTACATGCACAGGCGGTTTAAGCGGAGATGGGTTGCCATGTACACCCATTCATTTGGAAGAGACATGGTGGTTATTTTAATGAATTTGTCTTCACAGCTTTGTGTTTGTATTGCACTCAGGCGGCTTGTGTACACATTCAGAGTACTTCAGGATGGCAGACCCTCTTCATTGTTGAGGTTGACCCAGGGGGAAATAGTTTATTGATTTCTGGGGTAACATGATTAAAATGGGTTTCAGGAAGACCCCAACTTGTCAACTAGATGAGAGACTTGGGGCAATAAAGAGAGCCACAGTGGAATGGCCTATCATATAGGACACTACTGACCATTTTTTCCCTTTGCCTTTAAAGGTGCATTGTAAGAAAGTGTAAATATATTTTAAATTATGGCTTATAAAATTAAGCCAATATTTATTTTGATTCTATGGCCAACTACCAATAAATGGCTGATGTTACAAAAATAATAATAAAATACTCTAAAAATATTTTTTTTATTTTTAAATGTTACTAAGTAATTTAGACATTGCAACATCATAAAGTATGAAATCCAGATATTAATTTTGAGATTACATTAAAAATGTGTAAATAAATGATTCAATCATTATGATTACGTTATGACTAAGTTATTTGAGTGCCATTTTGAGTTGACAGTTAATTACAAAGAAACAGCAGGTAACACATTGAATTAAACGTAAAAATTTTCTCCAATAATCTGTTTTACTTACAACGTTGAAAAATATTTTTTCAACAATGGTGATCAGTTAAATTCCCAATATCAGCCAATATATAAACAGTACTGAACACCGATAAATAAAAACAATCACTAATATTGGTTGATGTAGTACCAACATATTGTTCATCCCTACACTTAACAAAAATTTGGTATACGATTACCATTGAAACAATTTTTCAACTCAGAAGAGCCGTTGGGGCCTTGCTCAAGGGTCTCTCACCTCAGTTGTGGTATTGAGGGTGGAAGAGAGAGCTGGTCATTCACTCCCCCCACCTACAATCTCTGCTGGTACCGAGACTCGAACCCGCAACCTTTGGGTTGCAATTCCGACCCTCTAACCATGCACGATATACATCCATACATCCATACACAGTATATACATACAGTGTGTAATATGTTTCATTTTTGAGCCACTATGCAGTATAAAGCTTACAAAACATAAACCTTTAAATCTAAATTCAAGACAATTTGACAAGTTAAATTGCCTGTTTTGACACCCCAACCATGATATCTCAGCGAAAGATGTTTGTTCAATTGACATATGTTTGCACAAGATCTTTTGTGGGGCGGCTAATCAGGAAGAATGATCACATGCTCACTGATGCCAGTGATTGCAGAGAGTGCCATCTGTGAATAAGGCGGCCAGAAAGAGTCTGAGCTCTCTTGACCTCTCTCTCTCTCAGGTTGAGTTATGCTAACCATATGGCACACTAAGCCTCACCCAAACCTCACCGAGCACTTTAACGCACTTAGCTTTGTTAATTCCATTTTGAAGATGAACATGGCTTTGAGTTGATGGCTTTCTCAACAGCTATGTTCAACATGATATATTTTCATCTCGGCACACTCGTAGATTGTATAATGAATACCTACAGTAAATTGTGTCCTGTATTGTTGCTGCTTCTATAAACTTGCGTCTGGAAACAATTTAGATGCTATTAAAGTGTCAAGGGTAATGGGGAATTGCATATAAACAGGCAATCAAGACAATGGGTATTTTATAAGAACGGCATATGGTGTTAGAGTTCACGGAGCTCCCAATATCAGCCAATATATAAACAGTACTGAACACCGATAAATAAAAACAATCACTAATATTGGTTGATGTAGTACCAACATATTGTTCATCCCTACACTTAACAAAAATTTGGTATACGATTACCATTGAAACAATTTTTCAACTCAGAAGAGCCGTTGGGGCCTTGCTCAAGGGTCTCTCACCTCAGTTGTGGTATTGAGGGTGGAAGAGAGAGCTGGTCATTCACTCCCCCCACCTACAATCTCTGCTGGTACCGAGACTCGAACCCGCAACCTTTGGGTTGCAATTCCGACCCTCTAACCATGCACGATATACATCCATACATCCATACACAGTATATACATACAGTGTGTAATATGTTTCATTTTTGAGCCACTATGCAGTATAAAGCTTACAAAACATAAACCTTTAAATCTAAATTCAAGACAATTTGACAAGTTAAATTGCCTGTTTTGACACCCCAACCATGATATCTCAGCGAAAGATGTTTGTTCAATTGACATATGTTTGCACAAGATCTTTTGTGGGGCGGCTAATCAGGAAGAATGATCACATGCTCACTGATGCCAGTGATTGCAGAGAGTGCCATCTGTGAATAAGGCGGCCAGAAAGAGTCTGAGCTCTCTTGACCTCTCTCTCTCTCAGGTTGAGTTATGCTAACCATATGGCACACTAAGCCTCACCCAAACCTCACCGAGCACTTTAACGCACTTAGCTTTGTTAATTCCATTTTGAAGATGAACATGGCTTTGAGTTGATGGCTTTCTCAACAGCTATGTTCAACATGATATATTTTCATCTCGGCACACTCGTAGATTGTATAATGAATACCTACAGTAAATTGTGTCCTGTATTGTTGCTGCTTCTATAAACTTGCGTCTGGAAACAATTTAGATGCTATTAAAGTGTCAAGGGTAATGGGGAATTGCATATAAACAGGCAATCAAGACAATGGGTATTTTATAAGAACGGCATATGGTGTTAGAGTTCACGGAGCACTACACATCAGATAAACGATAATTATGACAAGTTTGAAAGAGTTCAAAAGGAGGTACTTGGCGGTAAACCAAACGAACTTCTGGGGCTCTGGAGCAAATCAACCTGATAAATTATTTGAGTAAATTGACCTTACTTAAAATAAATACTTAGGAGAGTATTTTCTACCACTCCACAGGACACCAATGATCAGTGTTGTTTGATTTCAGTGACACAATTTTTTTTGCATCAGCAGCTGTTTTACTCTTTTCCCGAGGGGGAAAAACAGACAGGCAGGCCTAAAGCTGCACACATGCAGACACGAAACACACACAATGAGAAATGACGGATCAGCACAGGACAGCAGACACAAGGAGAATAAATAGGAACCAAACAAGGAGGCTAACGAGGGAGACACAGGTGGAGCAACTAAAACAATAACGAGGTAACAAGATGGGAGGGGCCAGACAATAGACAGGAGAGAGCACATGGCAACAGACAAACACAACACAAGCCATGTGCTCCCAGAACACAGTCATCTGGTGGCCCTCCTGGGCACACCGGCTGAAGACTGTGACAGAACCCCCCCCCCCTTAAGGAGTGGATTCCAGACGCTCCAAGAGCAAACCCGGAGGGAGGCGGAACGGAGGTGGATCAGGGGGAGGGATGGTGGGCCAGGCCCGTGTAGTGGAAGAGGCCCTGGGGATAGAGGTAAACCAGGGTGCCAGGGCGGGGCCGGCAGGAGGCTAGGGCGGGGCCGGCAGGAGGCTAGGGCGGGGCCGGCAGGAGGCTAGGGCGGGGCCGGCAGGAGGCTAGGGCGGGGCCGGCAGGAGGCTAGGGCGGGGCCGGCAGGAGGCTAGGGCGGGGCCGGCAGGAGGCTAGGGCGGGGCCGGCAGGAGGCTAGGGCGGGGCCGGCAGGAGGCTAGGGCGGGGCCGGCAGGAGGCTAGGGCGGGGCCGGCAGGAGGCTAGGGCGGGGCCGGCAGGGCAGGAGGCCAGGGTACGGCCGGCAGGGCAGGAGGCCAGGGCGGGGCCGGCAGGAGGCTAGGGCGGGGCCGGCAGGGCAGGCAGCAAGAGCGAATCCTGCCTCAAGAAGGGAGCTGGCAGGGCAAAGCCGGCAGGGCGAGGAGCTTGGGCGGCGCCGGCAGGGCACCAGGGCCTTGAAGGACGGAAGAAGCCTTCTTCCTCCTCCTCCTCCGTTTTCGAGAGGGTGGCGCTGCAACCTCTTCGGCCACCACCGGGAGCGCTGCAGCTTCATTGGCCGCCTCTGGGGGCGCTGCAACCTCTTCGGCCACCACCGGGTGTACTGCAGCTTCATTGGCCGCCTCTGGGGGCGCTGCAACCTCTTCGGCCACCACTTGGAGCGCTGCAGCTTCATCAGCCGCCTCTGGGGGCGCTGCAGCCTCTTTGGCCACCTCTAGGGGTGGTGAGGCGGACCCATTCTTCTTCTTCCCCCTCCTCCGTTTCCGAGAAGGTGACACTGCAGCTTCGTCGGCCACCTTCGGGGGCACTGCAGCCTGGTCGGCCACCTTCGGGGGCGCTGCAGCCTGGTCGGCCATCACAGGAGGCGCTGCAGCCCCCTTAGCTGAAGAACGTGCCACGAACTCCACAAACCTCTCGAAGGACACATGCTTGCACCCTAGCATGCTCCAGGGGCTAATGGGCTCATCAAGGGCATAATTTAATAAGTCCTTTAGTGCAGAGTCATTGTAGCCCAGACCCTCTGCAACCCTCTTAAACTCCCCGGCAAACTCCCTCAGCTCGGTCCCTCGTTGCCGGAGGGAGCTCAGGGTCTCCAGCTGGAGCATGCGCTGGTAGAGGGGGCTGGAGAGAGTAGAGATCGGTAGTCGGGGTGAGCCCATTCTCCGCTGAGTCCCCATGTGGCTGATCCGTTCTGTCACGGTGCGTGCGGGGAGATGAAGCGAGGACTCAATCGCTGGAGACATGGTATTTTATTTTAGTAAAAAATTAAACAAAAACAAACTCAAACCACCCCGAGGGGGAAAAACAGACAGGCAGGCCTAAAGCTGCACACATGCAGACACGAAACACACACAATGAGAAATGACGGATCAGCACAGGACGGCAGACACAAGGAGAATAAATAGGAACCAAACGAGGAGGCTAACGAGGGAGACACAGGTGGAGCAACTAAAACAATAACGAGGTAACAAGATGGGAGGGGGCAGACAATAGACAGGAGAGAGCACATGGCAACAGACAAACACAACACAAGCCATGTGCTCCCAGAACACAGTCATCTGGTGGCCCTCCTGGGCACACCGGCTGAAGACTGTGACAACTTGTGGTGAGTAAATTCTACAAAAAGTGGCTTTAAAAGTCATATTATTTACTGTTATCTAAAAGTATTAATTACATTATTACACTACACAAATTAATTATTGAAATGTAACAAAAAAATGTTTAATAAATTAAACAAATTAAATTGAAGACCATATTTCAGCGACTTTTTTCACTAACCAAGCATAAACCTTATTTTCTCAAAAATTCTTATACATGCATGCTGCTCACTTATTATTGTAGCACAGTTTGTGCTGAATATAGTGTAATCAGACTTTAGCCATTAATATTTTTATAAGAAACTGAAAAAAGCACAAATGTCAAAACTTCTCCAGGACCCAAAAACCCCCTCAGATCCCAGAGGGTTAAAATACATCTGTTGCACAACATGTCATGAAATAGATGCATAAAGCATATCAAAAGTGGTGAAAATGTCTAATTACTGTTTGTTTAGATTATAAAAGTAGCATAATTTGGAGGTTCTGTAGGTCTGGAAAGAGTTCAGTTCAGTAATCATTGCACGCTGAATTAGCGTTCAGTCAGCAGGAGACCATCTTTATTCGGTCTGGTGAACTGGGCTCGTCCTGCCCCTGACCTGTACATGCCGTACAGCGGTCTTTATGCCTCAGCCTATATCACCAGCTCTGAGACACACTCGAAATGCTAGTGCATATATCATCTTGACATGCTGCAGGGCATTGATCAGGGCCCAGGTGAGCTCATTGTGTAGGTTGTCAGCATTGGCTGAAGGTTAGAGGGGGGTTATTTCCCATAGAGAAATGCACCTGTGCTTCACTCTTCTGTGCCTTTCACTGTTTTGTGGTTTTTGCAGGTTGTGCATTTTCCCTCTTGTGTCTGTACAGTTATGGTTATGGGGAAATGTTAAATTGACTATCCTCAGACAAGGTTTGGACATATTTTTGGACATATTACTACATATTACTATAGAGAGAGTAAAAATCATGAACGCTTTCTACACTAATAGATGACAAAAGCCACTTCTCTTAACATTTTAAAATGATGATGCAAATGAGTCATTGAATCAGAGTTAATTCATTTGAACAGACACTTGAATATAAAAATAAATCTAGCTTGTTAAACCTTATACTGTGCTATCAAAGTTTAAAACCACTTGAACTCTGGGCGTTTTTTGGAATTTTCGCCTAAATTTTTCATACTCAAATTCAAATGTTTGCCCTACACACATACAATGGAGGAAATTTTAAAAAATGGTTTCATTGTAAATACTGAAATGCATAATGTACTGTACTTTTCTGTCAGCAAACAGTGTATCGGCGTGCTAGTATAGCTAACACGTTTCATAACAAAGGGTAACACTCTCAAACTCACAGAGAATCGCTGCTAAAGTCTCCCCAGACGCGCGTCCACTGCTCTCCAAGGCTCTCCACGGCGCGCTGACCGTTCTTCATCGTATATAACTTGTAATATGATCATCATAGACTGAAAGGATCCGAGACGCATTTGCTGCAACTCTTCCGTGCGGAGAAAAGCCTTCAATTCTCGCGTTATGGACTACATTCTCCACAGTGCACTGGCTGAGCGACCGGACGGCGACCCCTCCTTTCTCTGCCCACTGTGCTGACGCGGCGGTGTCAGAGTTCACAGAGTCTGTAATGGCCGATCTCTTTTCTGATCAATTAGAATGAGGATAAAAAGACAACAACAACAAAAACATGCAAATAAGTTCAAACATCCATTCAATATCTATTATTTCCTGAATATTACTGATCAAATTCCTGGCGCCTAAAGGGTTAAATGTAGTAAGACTGAATTTTAACTTATAAGAAAGCTATCCGATCAGAGAAAACGCATTGGGGATAGACTCGATAAGATTTGCGAATCTAATAATAAACCAATAAGATTTGCGCACAGTTTCTTATGGCATCGAGCGCGCTCACTGGCTGCACTTATGTAAACAAACAAACAAAAGTTCCTGCGTGTGCGCCATATTCGAATGAGGAAGGACGCGATTCTGTGTGAATAGGACTGTTTTTAAAACAAAACAATCAAATGAATTCCGATAACTTGGAATGGCGAACATGATCATGTGGACTACTTTTATTTGCTTTTTGGAGCTTGACATTTACAATGACCATTTTCCTGTATCACTAATGAAAACGTCATAGGAATTTGGAGAGACACGGGGGTGAGTATGAGTGGACTGTTTTATTATCATTATTATTATTATTATTATTATATTGTGGGCCAAATTTCATATAGGCTATAGGCCTCCAGCAAATGCAAATTATGTTTTTCCCCTTACTATTCAACATTGAATATGGTGTCTGCTACACTGCATTGAGACATTAGATCCTAGCATCAGTAATGTTTATTTCTGTGTATTTATATTCCTTTCTGTGGGTAATAATAGTAATTGTAATTCTTGTACATTTATGACACGTGTATGCTGCTAAAACTCTGAAAGCAGCAGCAGCCCCAGTAGACATATTTAGAAGACATTTTGTGTTGTGAGTGCCTAAGTATGTCGATGTGCACAAACTGTATTGTATGAGCCTTATGCTTTATTTGTATATGCTTTATTTGCTTCTTAATGGTCTTGTATCAAGTAAAAGCATTTTTAAATAGTTATTGTTACTCCTAGTACAGACATGTTAACTGCAGCACACAATATTGTTTTGTTTGACTCCTTTTCATAAGTGAGGTTATTCAGTCATATATAGTTTATTCAATTACCAAGCAACAAAACAAACAACATAAGTGGGCGTAGAACATGATAATGACAGATCAAACAACCTTGTCCGATTCCTCCAAAGCGGAAAAGCGAGAGAGTGGATTCTGACTGTGAACGGTGAATGAAATTGAGGAGCGGAGGAAAAGAAAAAGAAAGAATGGATGTGATCCCCTAGGCAGTGCCCAAAACAATGTCAGGTTTGTTCGGCCTGGTTGCATGAAGACTAAGCTTGGTGGAACTGGCAGCTTGCCCTCCCGTTCGCTCTCTATACTCCCTCCCGTCACTCTATTCTAACCCTGTTGCTTTCAGGAAGAAGCATTCCTATGAAGTTCATCAGCCGTCTTTCTGTTTTGTGCGGCCATAATGGCAGCTTCATCCTTCGAGCACTTAAAAAGGACACGCTGGGGACTGGAAGGGCCCCGTCAGTTCAGCACCGGCACAGTGGCACTTTGAGTGTTCTCTCTGTCTGGCAATCTGCTCACGCTATCAAACAACCCTCTCTTCCTGCCAAAACCTGTCTCTGTCCCTCCTTCAACCAGTATAGGGGGGTATTTAAAGGGTCTTGTTCACATTACCGCCCAAGTTCAGATGAATGGGCTCTTTGCAGAACAGCTTAGCATCAATAGTAGATGTTATATTTGTTCGCTGTGCTTATTAAGACAAACATTACTGTTAATGCGCCTACTTAGTATTTAATTCATTTAACTCAATACTTAGTAATGATCTCTTCCTAGTTTGTGCTGCGATTGTTGGAATGATAATTTTGATGATTGCCAGTCACTCAGAACACTCTAGCAACATTCATAACACTACTGCAACCACATAGCAACATTATCAATCTACTCCTAACACCTTAGCAATAGTCCCTGACCATTTTTCAGCAACTTTGGTTCCGAAAGTGTTTCCCATTCATTTTTTTTTCCTATAGGGATTTTAAAAAATCAGTTCACATTAAAGAGTTATAGGCCACAAACCAAATCAGCCAGCTACGAGGTGAATCACAATATTACAAACTTTGATTTGATTATTTTTTTTTTTTTAAATTAGACAAAACAACAAGACTTTGTACTTAATGGCTTTAATGAGGAAATTAACTACAATCCCATGAAGCATTGCAAATGGTGAAATATAAAACTATTTGCAGCGCTTCATCGGAGTGGGTGTTCCCTGCAAGCTCTTTTGGCATGATTTTCTGACTGGTGGAATTTTCTATAGAGCATCATGGGTAATGCAGTTTTTTACCACAAAGTCTACTGTTATACATGACTATTTCGCCTACTTAGTATTTAATTCATTTAACTCAATACTTAGTAATGATCTCTTCCTAGTTTGTGCTGCGATTGTTGGAATGATAATTTTGATGATTGCCAGTCACTCAGAACACTCTAGCAACATTCATAACACTACTGCAACCACATAGCAACATTATCAATCTACTCCTAACACCTTAGCAATAGTCCCTGACCATTTTTCAGCAACTTTGGTTCCGAAAGTGTTTCCCATTCATTTTTTTTTCCTATAGGGATTTTAAAAAATCAGTTCACATTAAAGAGTTATAGGCCACAAACCAAATCAGCCAGCTACGAGGTGAATCACAATATTACAAACTTTGATTTGATTATTATTTTTTTTTTTAAATTAGACAAAACAACAAGACTTTGTACTTAATGGCTTTAATGAGGAAATTAACTACAATCCCATGAAGCATTGCAAATGGTGAAATATAAAACTATTTGCAGTGCTTCATCGGAGTGGGTGTTCCCTGCAAGCTCTTTTGGCATGATTTTCTGACCGCATTTTCTGATTGGTGGAATTTTCTATAGAGCATCATGGGTAATGCAGTTTTTTACCACAAAGTCTACTGTTATACATGACTATTCAAAAAATAAGTTAAAATAATGCAAACAGATGGCTTCAACAAAAACATATTCTGAAAACTTTGGTGCAGATCTGTCTTTAAGGTTTATACATTATGGTCAATTTCCCTATGGAGAAAAGGAACCAGACTATTGAAATCTATTGGTAGAGATTTTTGCAGAATCGTGGGTAATGTAGTTTTTCGCCATGACACGTCACCATTAAACATGTTAAATAGGAAAGGGGAAATGGTTTTGGCTTAACGAAAACACATTTAAGTGATTAATTATCCTGTTTGGAAGCAGATGTATATATATATTATAATTGAAAGTGCACAATCATAATCATACTGTAGCTTATGTTTTGGAAAATACTTTAGAGAAGCTACATAATTTGTCTAACCTATAGCTATAAAAATATGCTGGAAAAACATTAAATATGTACTGTACAATATGTACTAGAGGATACAGTGTATAGAAATCGTACAATGTATCATATGCATTTTTGGCGACCCCATGTGGGGTCATGACCCCTAAGATTGAGAACCTATAATTTAAAGGGATAGTACACCCAAAAATTCTGTGATCATTTACAGAACCTCATATTGTTCTAAAGCTCTGTCTTTTCCTTCCTTTTTTTTAAAACAAAAATGATATTTTAAATTACAATATCAAAATAACATTGGACGATTTGACTTGAACACTTGACTTGACATTGTATGAACAATATGAAAGAACGACATGAGAGACGAGAATTTTCATTTTTGGTTAAACTAATATGACTGATTACATGACTTTTAAAAATGTATGTAAATTTAAAAATGTATCTAAAAATCATAAAATACTGCTTTTCTCAGATTTGATCATGCATAGTTTTCTGAAAGGATGTGTATTGTAGTTTTTGCTAAGGATACCATCACTTTTGCTGTTGTTCATGCTTAGGGTTTGGGATTTGATATCTTAGGGTTAAAATTTTATATTAATAAAACATTTTATTTTCTACTTACCCTGGCCAATGAGAAAATGAGTGAAACCCATATCTATAGACCAGCATATCATAGACTCAGGGGTGGGTTCTTTTGATCACCCAATACTACCTAGCAGCATGCTCGCAACTGCATAGCAACACACTAAAAACCATATTGAACACCTTAGCAACTGCATAGCAACGTCCTTGCAATCACCCAGAACATCATGATAGCTACTCTTGTACCAGCAAGCACTGCTCACACTGTCTTCATAAAATGTAAAAGCGTGACTAAACTAGTAGTTTTCTCAGAAATATAGTCATCTGAAAAATGTGTATTGCAGTTTTTCCTTTTTAATATAAAATGATACTGAAACTCCAAATTAACCCCATTTAACCGTAGTGACAGTGTTACAAAAGGAAAAACACAGATCTTGACATCCATGGCACAAAACATGGGCAAGTCTCCCCATGCATGAGTGCTTTAAATGCAGCTTCTTCTATCCAGAATTCCTTCGCTCTCTTTCATTCTCTCTCACTCATTCATTCTCTCTCACTTCTCTCTCTCTCTGTATCTCTCCTTCTTTGTATACTCCATGTGAAAAGCGCTCAGATCTGGCTTTGTGGGAGTGATTGTCACTCGTTTAATGAGCTTCTTTGCCAGGCGAGAGGCTTTGGCAGCATATGTCTCCCCAGTGCCTCTCTCGCTCCGCACCGTTCTTCGCGCTAGTGGCGGGGCTTCTCTCCCGCGTCTGCTGTGGTAGACGTTTCTTTGGATTTCCTCAGCACTCTCTGTTTTTCACGCCTGTGGGAGTAGACTGAGCAGAAGAAGAAGGTTCGTCTGTCTTTTTGGGGACGAGCGAACAAGAATGCAGCAGATTCCTGTGAGTATTTAGGCTTCTGTTTGATGAGTTTGTCTGAGATTGAAATAAAAGCAAGCCGGTAGAGGGAATAACTACTGTAGTATTGTGTGCTGTGACCCCCGCACGTGTGTTACAGAGAGCCTTTTGGAGGGACAATGAAGCAGTGTGTGATCTGCAAAATGATTTTCTTTTTATCCATTGCTTAAATATGATTTAATATTAAGTGCTACCTTGTTTATTTTTGCACTTTTTTTTTTCTTGCATGTTTCTTGTGACTAATGTCTATGTCAGATTAATTTTTATTTTTATTTGACGCTCATATTAATGTTTTGGCTTATTAGTTCTCATGTTCTGTTCTGTTACCATTTTTATAGGGGGAAAACTACTAATTCTGACCCTGGATTTTGATTCGGTCCAAAAATATATTTTTAATTATTTAAATTATTATTTTGAGGGGAAACAAGTGTTTAATTAGAAATGAACACTTTTAATAAATAATTATGATTATTTGTTCACATTCATTCTTAAGGTCTCTGTGAGACCCCAAACATAAAACCAATAAAGTCAATCTTAACAGAACATGATGGTTCAACCTATTTTTCTTGATTATCTTTATGCATTTTTCTTTTATTATTATTATGTTGGTTATTTAGTATGAGAGAGGATGCGGAAATGGTTTACCTGCTCTGTAACTTGATTCTTTAATCTTGGGGATTTTCTGTATGGATCTTTATAAGCACCTCAATGAGGTTATAAAAGTGTGTCCAATAAGCAACCTTTTTTATTTATAATTTCCTTTTTTTTATTATTTTGCAGATTTTGTCTAAATTGAAATATCTCTAAGTGGTTTGAAACTGCTCTGGAAATATCCCTTTACAACTTTGTGTTGTGTTCTGTTTCGTAACACGTTAATAAAAAGGCCAGTGGTTTATCTTAGCATTGACATGGTACAGAAATCCAGATTGTTTTAGTGCTTCCGACAGAACTGTCAAATAGCTTATTTAAAACAAGATTATCCAGATGTTACGGAACAAGTTGTAGCATGTTCTACATTAATAGCTCATATGAATCACCTTCTACACACCACAAAAGTCAATAGACACAGGTGTGCCATTGTTTGGAAAATATACAGAGGGGAATTAGTGTGGTATTTACTCTATGACAAACATTAGATATTTCTTTTTATGCCTTAGGGATAAAAAATTCTACCTACAAGAGGAAAAAAGTAAATTAGCTTTAGATTTGTCAGGGGAAGGAGATAATCTTGGGCACAAGTTCCAGTTATCTTGTCTGGCTACAACCAAGTTTCATCCTGGGAGATTGCCAACATCCGTCAGATCTGAATGAACGTAGCCAGGGCTCTTGCTGTGTCAGTTCCCACAAAATAACACTCCTGTCCCCCTGGTGTGCCTGTTTCCAATCCCCTCTACTTCAGGCCACTCAACACGGATAACAGCCTAATATGATCGCTGTCCAGGGCACATAGACTTCCACTCATCTCAAAGACTTCAAAGAAAGAGGGTAATGAAAAAAAATATTATAAAAGCTGAGACACAAAAGGGAATTTCTCACTCAGTCAGTTCCTTCTCACATGTACTTGAAATGGCACATATAGGGCCTTTTTTACGCTCTCTCTGTCTCTCTCTCTATCCCTCCCCTCCTCCCTACTTGACAACACATCTGTGATTGCCGAGCATTTGAACAATCTCTTTCATTCTTCACAGCCATCTTCTGTGACCTTAGCCGTGCGGACAATTCGTTTCTTTCTCGCTCTCAATTTGGGCTCTATGCATTTGGGCTCAACAACACATCTGTAGAACATTGCATTCTGGTCATTAACGTATTTTTAAACAGCTGAAATTGTGAAATATTGACCAGCAATGCAAGATGCCTGTATTTTAGGGTATTTGAACTTTACAGCTTACTGAGTATGTCGCTACTCAGTATAATGCATCTCTCATTATCACTTGTTTTCACTGAAAATGCCTTTCACGAGCAACATTGTTTGTTTCTTTTTCATTTGTTTTGCAGCAGACAGAAGCAAGTGCCAATCTGTATGTGTTTTGGGTTGGTAGTAAAACCAAAGAGGTAAGAACATGAACAAAACAGTGAAGCTTGTACCTTCTCTTGAGTCATTATATATTTAGAGCTGTAAACAATTGATGGTTGGGCTGGAATTGATGATGTAAATGTATCGTAATTTGGATACAACCAAACCTTGCGGAGGCAGAAGGAGGGAATCTGATCCAGGAGAGTAGTGCTGAGGACTTTGATCCATCTAAGTGACACTTGAATCTGTGTACAAAAAATATTTGTTCATTAATTCTACACGTTAAGTCATTATGCCTGTGGGTCTTTTAGGTGTTATGAGTGATGTCAATGAATCATTTACTCAATTGAAAATTGACTCACATGCTTGATCTTGAACAAACAACATGCCCTACAGACAGGGCGGGACTTAGGTCTGGTCATTAACGTATTTTTAAACAGCTGAAATTGTGAAATATTGACCAGCAATGCAAGATGCCTGTATTTTAGGGTATTTGAACTTTACAGCTTACTGAGTATGTCGCTACTCAGTATAATGCATCTCTCATTATCACTTGTTTTCACTGAAAATGCCTTTCACGAGCAACATTGTTTGTTTCTTTTTCATTTGTTTTGCAGCAGACAGAAGCAAGTGCCAATCTGTATGTGTTTTGGGTTGGTAGTAAAACCAAAGAGGTAAGAACATGAACAAAAACAGTGAAGCTTGTACCTTCTCTTGAGTCATTATATATTTAGAGCTCTCAGTAGGAGAGATCAAAACTCTGAAATAACTTTGAGCAAAAAAAAAAAAAGAGCGTTTGGGCCCTATACCTACACTACAAATGCCCTCAAATAGAACATCATTATGGAGTAACACAAAATACACAAACATATGCTTTGAGGTTCATAAATAGTACAATTAATATGCAACATGTCTAGGCTATAGTCAAAGTATAAATGTAATATTAAATATTCATTATAATATAATAAAAAGGATATGTTCTCTCAGTAGGAGAGATCAAAACTCTGAAATAACTTTGAGCAAAAAAAAAAAGAGCCAGAGATGTTGGCTTATTAGTATTATAAATGTTATTGTCGTATCTGTGTTATGTTCTCTCAGTAGGAGAGATCAAAACTCTGAAATAACTTTGAGCAAAAAAAAAAAAAGAGCCAGAGATGTTGGCTTATTAGTATTATAAATGTTATTGTCGTATCTGTGTCCTCTAATGTTAGGTTCTTATTTAAAGGGGTCATGTGATGTTGCTAAAAAGAACATTATTTTGTGTATTTGGTGTAATGAAATGTGTTCATGCGGTTTAAGGTAAAAAAAACACATTATATTTATTATTGTTTCTCCTCTATGCCCCGCCTTTCTGAAACGCGTCGATTTTTACAAAGCTCATCGGTCTGAAAAGCGAGGTGTGCTCTGATTGGCCAGCTATCTAGTGCGTTGTGATTGACCGAATACCTCAAGCAGGTAGCGGAAATGTTACACCCCTTACCATATTGTGATGCCTTGTCCCGGCCGGAGCGATGAGAGAAAAACATTAAAACCCATTATAAACTAGGCATTTGTTGCATCCAG
>NW_015505445.1:441388-441834 GCF_001515645.1 Sinocyclocheilus grahami | reverse complement strand
GGTCTGAAAAGCGAGGTGTGCTCTGATTGGCCAGCTATCTAGTGCGTTGTGATTGACCGAATACCTCAAGCATGTGACGGAAATGTTACACCCCTTACCATATTGTGATGCCTTGTCCCGGCCGGAGCGATGAGAGAAAAACATTAAAACCCATTATAAGCTAGGCATTTGTTGCATCCAGTGGGGATATAATTACGGATTATAATGATTTATACGGTCTTTTTACACGTTGCATTGCGCCGCGTAAACATAAAACCATGTCTGCATTTGTGCTCGGAGAAATGACAAACTACAAAAGCTACTCTACACTGCTCAAAAACTCGCGTTTGAATAGTCAGCGGCAAATTATTTAAATATTAAAAAACGTACT
The DNA here is from genome assembly GCF_001515645.1 of Sinocyclocheilus grahami. NCBI lineage: Eukaryota > Metazoa > Chordata > Actinopteri > Cypriniformes > Cyprinidae > Sinocyclocheilus > Sinocyclocheilus grahami. Next base: position 441,464 of record NW_015505445.1, on the reverse strand, counting down.
TACAGTCTGTGAGTCAGAACAGCCGGCATTGTAGTCTACTCTACCAGGATCAGGAAACAGTCCTCCATAAAATGCG
>NW_015505445.1:440680-441344 GCF_001515645.1 Sinocyclocheilus grahami | reverse complement strand
CCCCTTACCATATTGTGATGCCTTGTCCCGGCCGGAGCGATGAGAGAAAAACATTAAAACCCATTATAAACTAGGCATTTGTTGCATCCAGTGGGGATATAATTACGGATTATAATGACTTATACGGTCTTTTTACACGTTGCATTGCGCCGCGTAAACATAAAACCATGTCTGCATTTGTGCTAGGAGAAATGACAAACTACAAAAGCTACTCTACACTGCTCAAAAACTCGCGTTTGAATAGTCAGTGGCAAATTATTTAAATATAAAAAAACGTACTTACAGTCTGTGAGTCAGAACAGCCGGCATTGTAGTCTACTCTACCAGGATCAGGAAACAGTCCTCCATAAAATGCGCTGGACACATCGGAATATTTGGGATGAACTGTTCTGAAACGGTGTTGTAAATACAACTTAAATACTGATTTCTAGTCGTGTCCTCTTTTGGAAGGCCAAACAAAGTAGTTTCGCTTTCACAACGAAACACAGCGTCACACACGGCGGGCTAGAGTGAGTCGAGGCTGGAGGCCTAGAGTGACCTAGACGGCTAGAGTGAGCGGCGGCCGGCAGCCTAGAGTAAGCGGAGGCTGGCTTGAGTGAATGGCGGAGGGCGGGCTTGCGGCAACCACATGTGACGACCCCGGGCTGGACTCCGCTTCGTCCAC
>NW_015505445.1:409153-439992 GCF_001515645.1 Sinocyclocheilus grahami | reverse complement strand
TTTAATCAATAAATTCAATCGAATAAAAAGACATGCTGGCTATTAACAATCAAATGAAATCACTATCAACAAAATTCATAGATGGATTGTCCATAAATGTTAAGTTTAAATATAACATTTTAATGTAGAAATATTAAATGATTGCAAAAATGAAATAAGCTATTTTTTTAAATATGAAACTACAGCCGCCCGTAGGTGGCAGCACGTGACTGTCTTAATGAGTGAGCTGAATCAACCGATTCGTTTAAAAAGCTGATTCATTTAACTTTGCAAACGACTGTACTTATAGCCTGATTGAATCATTTGTTGGTCTGTGTAACGCTGAGGAACAAAACACTGTTGTTCGGAGACGCAGCGGTTCTGCTGTTTGTTCTGTTTTCTTTCTGACGGAGCAAAACGGAATTTTGTGTCTGAAAGTTACTCTGTAAGTTGTTGTTTATTGTACATTTGCGATCGTGCAGATATTCGAGAGAGAAAAAAAACAGGACTCTTGTTTGTGTGATAGGCTAAGTCCTATATCATAGGCATAGCTATGTTATAAAAACAGAAACTCATTAAATTGCTAGTTTTAATTGAAAATCATTTTGATGACATTTCTTCCCCACTACGTGTAATGGCAGTAAGATGAGAGAGAGAGAGTGCTCAAAACTCATCAGATGATCGCATAATTTAGTGGAACATTAATATAGTAATATAAAATCATCCTCTGTAAAGAAATAAGGTGTGAACATTTAAGAATTTATCATTATCTTTCTAAATGTGTGCTCTTTTGGGTTAAAGGCTTAATGGAGCTGTTTAAAGTGTGATAACAAACCAATCGGTGCAGACGTGATTCAATACGTGTGTCCTTCTTCTATGTGAAATAATCATAAATACCAGTTTATGCTGTTTGATTGTGGCCTCGAAGGTCGTAGTTGTAAGCTGTAGCCCCGGCTGGCCCGTTTAGATCTTGCGTGCGCAGTGGAAATGCAGCTAATAATTTCTGAATTCTGACTGGCATATAATGAACAAATCAAACAAACGTAAATGGGCAAAGGCAGGGCCCCCTACAAGGCAGGGCCCATGGGCTGCAGCCCACTCAAGCCCAATGGTAAGTCCGGCCATGCCTACAGATCCCTCGTTCAGTATGTTCACAAACAAGTTAATTCAATTAGTTCACAAACAAGATTTATTCTCATTCAGTCTCATTCAGTGACTCTTGTTTTGTGAAGGGCTGTGTTCGGTTTGATTGTTCCAACCAATGAAACGATCCTTCACAACCCAGATTTGAACCCTGTTTGTTCACTTTAAGCAGTCACTTGTTTCAAAATCGAGAGACTTCAGTGAACATTCATTTGTTCACTAATTTAAAAGATCTGTTCAGTAGAACATCAACTTATTAGAAAACATTACACAGATACATGTTATTTAGGCCATTAATTTTGAAAAGCAGACACAAAAAATGAAAACAATATTGACTATAATCTATAACATCTGTCCTTTGGTTATTCACCGCGTGTGTATTTTTGTCCCAACAAGAACATTTATGAGAGGAGCTATAAATACAACATTTATTTTATAGCGCTATACTCTTATTTGTGCCTACTTTTACTTTAGGAGAAACATCTGAGACAAAACTGATACATAAATTAAACTTAACTGAAATCATCTGAGCTTTAAAAGAGCAAACTTTGAACCATAACTCAGGAATAAATTAATATATTTTTAAATATTATAAAATAGAAAAACAAAAACAAATCATGCATACATGTAATGTGTGCTTTCATACAATATGTTGTTGCTTCTGAAAATAAGTAGCCTAAATGTAGCATCTTTATCCATTTTATGTTTTTGTCCACACTGTAATCAAGCCAAACGAGAGATTAAAGAGACTAAATAGATGAAACACTCTAATTAGAGCACAAATTGAGGAGAAATATGCTAATTGCTCTTTAGTATGAGTAATCTCACCAATTTCTTAAATGTGCTGGAGAGATTAAATCAGAATCTGGGTTTTATTCAAAGGTTTGAGAAGGATATACAGCCATCAAGACTCTTCAGGCAGCAGAATATATTAATCCAGTTTGACAAGACAGGGATGAAGCTAATCCCATTAATGGCCTTCATAGTGTGCGCACAAAGTTTTCATACTAAATGGCACTTAAATGCTGAGCATGTGCTGAATAGCAGATATCTGTCTACTTATTGACAATGCAGTGGTTTTGAGATCATTTGAAGTATGTGAGGAATGATTGTTTTTCCTCATATGGTTGAACAGCCAACTGCTTCCCTTCCACTGCCAGTTTGCTTCCTATTTTTTTACTGTCCTGATTTACGCTTATCCTTCATGCTAAATGAGTCTTCTCGGTGGGCGAGTCGAGTGCGCGAGGGGCAGGACGCCATCAGTCAGTTGGGGAGAAAAGCTTGCTCTTGATTCTCTCAGCTCAGATTCTATCTTCTCCTCCTCCTCTGGCTCTTACTCTAGACAGATTTGCCCAGGCAATGCCAGGTCAGAGTTCACACAGAACTTCCCACGCTGGGCAGCTTTTACCCCTTGCCAGTGTCATTAGACTGAGATGCGGGGATTAAGAGCAGGCTGTAGTTGTTAAGAAAGTCCCACTTTGTTGTTTACAGGGTAATCCTTAGGTAGGCTGTATGGGGATGAGCTTTATTTTTAATGTTGCAGATTGAAATTTTTAGAGGAGCTCTCTTTGGTTGCAATGTTGTCTTACTGACATTGCCTTACAAACGAATGGATAGAGTTGATCTGATTCATGCTGATCTATTTGTAAGTGCCAGATTTATTTATAACTGAAATGCTCTTTTATAGGTCTTCAGGCAATCTGGCTTGAATATTCCTATGAAGACATTTTATGACAAGAGGCTCAGAATGACTGTGATTAACAATGTTAGGAAGTAACTAAGCAAAGTAGCGAAGCTACTAACTTATTTGTATCATTCAGTAGTGTGTCTGTTCAGTTGTTTTCAAAATAAGAAAGTATTACTTTTCCAATACTTAGCTATGAGTCATCAGATGGTTCATGTAAATGAACACATTAACAAAAAGATTCTCTAAGTGTAACACTTCAGGTTTCATTGTAATTAGTGCAGTAGTAAAAATCTAGGGTGCACTGTATTGGATCAGGATGGTAAACAAATGCCACCTAACACACCACATCGGCCAGTAAATCACAATCCAATTAGCTTAGTGCTTTACCTTTGCATTTACATTTTAATCTGGCCACTAAAGCTAGACACCATCTATGGGAGATAGAGCAGTCTCAGGGCAAGCTGTAGAGCCTCAGGCATTGTCTTTGGCTCTAAGAAACGCATCCAAGTCCGACAGACCATAGCCACCAGCCTTTCAGTATAACAGTCAAGGGGTGTAGAAACCAATCCTTTCTAGTGACATCACAGAGGTCATCTCAGGGGTCACCATAACCAGCACTAAATCACAAAAGCTCTCCCCGGCAGAGTTAATACCATTATGAAGAAATGCAGGCATGTGGAGCAGAGTTCAAGCCCATCAGAAAACAAGAGCCCCCACTGAGGAATGAAGTGAATCGACTCATCCACACAGTGGTCAATTATTCAATTACTTCTCTGCTTACTGGTGTTTGACCTCTATGTTTCCTACTGGATTTGTTAAGCAGAGGAGAAGATAAAGGGGAGGATGGGCTTCAGAAGTCTGGCTGAGAAAGGTGGTGATTGAATCAGATGGTGGGGTTAAAACGGAGGGGCAGTGAAGTGAGGTTATCTCTCATGACTGGCCCCGAAAGCTGAAATAAAGAGAACTTAACAGTCCTGCCCCAACCAAATCCCCCTTTGGACTTTAATTAGACGCCTAAATAAATTACCTCATATGGTTTCAAAGAAAATGTAGCTCCTGAAGGGGTAGAAATGACTGATAAAGTTGTATTTTGTGAGCTTTGGGCCTCCTTTTTTTTCTTTCTCTTTCTCTCTTTCTATCTGCCTTCCTCCCTGGTACTCTTCTGTTCTCAGAGTTAAGCGTTGATTCATTTTATTGTGTGTTTAACCAATTCAAGCCAAAAAGGAAGTGACCTAATGAGCCCGGGGCTCCAACCTAAATGAGAACGGCTATTGAGCACCAGTGAGAGTTTGTTGCAAAGTTTGTATAGAAATACAGCCATTGAGATAAAATTCCCTGTGTAAGTAGTCATTTAACAGATGATTTTATACAAAGTAAATTCCAGTACAGGGACAATCCCCTGAAGTAAACTCCCCAAGCACAAGTGCCTGGTGCACAATGATGATAGATCATGGTTTGGTTCTTGGGGGCCTCAAACTAACAGGCACAGTAATGTATATACTATCACAATAATGGGACACAGTGTATCACATACAGTACAATTGCGATTAATCTCACATTTTTTACTGTATTTATTTATTATTTAAATTTTTTGCATACATTTTTTTGCACATAATCAGCAACTGGTATGCCCACTACACACATCCCTTGTCTGCGTGTTTGTCTTGCATACAAGTGACATTGTATTTTATTTATTTTAACTGTCAATAAAATTAAATATTTTTTTATTAATCTCATTATTTATTTAATTTTAAACTTTTTTTTGTACCTAATCTGCTACTGTTATGCTTATTATTCATATTATTGTACATTTTTAGTTACATTTTTCCACATAATCAGCGACTGATATGCCCATTTTTTTTGTTATTCATTACACCTTACCCTGTGTTTTTGCCTTGCATACAAAGGTCACTATATATTGTATATAATCCACTATTGGTAAGCCTATTATTCATCATTCATCACACATTCCCTGCGCTGTGAGTTCAGTAAATAATATGGCAAATAATTTTGGTTACTTTCAGCTACCAATAAGTGCTTTCAGCTCCATTTAACATTTTTATTTTTATTTTTTCAAAATCCATTCCACAGAACCCCATAGATTTTTATATCAAACTCACTATCGAAAAAGTCTACAGATTCTGTCTGACCCTGATCATAGGTGTTGTAGACTAACAGGCACCAGACATTGCATTGTAATTTTGGAAGTACAAGGCTGATTCCCAGTACACCATGTAAGGTGACCTCCATTAAAGTTACTCCGATCAACTGCAGCATTTTATTGCCAGCGCTGTTATGAATCTGAAGGGAAAAGGGGCGTGAACTCAATTTGTCTCCAGCCAGATGTCTCGCTGGCACCAGATTCCAAAAGGTTAAAGCAACTACTGATCCCTTACCACACATGACATCACAAGAGACTGTGCAAGATGACTTTAGTGGCAGCAAACGTGACATTTAACTCAAAGTTCATCCACTTTGGTATAACAAAGCGACATATTTCTAACCGCATATTTAAGCACATCTGCAAGCTTTGTGATTTAACAGCGGTGTGGTTCTGCTCTCTCTACTGCATCCAGCTAATCAAAATCTGTCACTGTTATAGTGCCATGAATTCATAATTCAGAATAATTTCTGCAACAGCTGCTGCACATTACCATAACTGCAGGGGGGCTCGAATTCATTTTTTGTTTTTTAAGGTTTCATTTTTCATGCTCGGCGTTACGAAGGGGAAACGGAGGGAAGAAATGCGCGCCTGCCACACATACACTGACAAACAATTTACAGAAATACAATTCATGTCTCCATGGACTCGGTGATTGAGAGCTTTAATATGGAGATTCCTCTCACAGATGCATGTCAAGTAAATACAAGTTGGAATAGACATTGACGCAAGTTACTCAGCAGGAGACATGCAGAATATGCAAGTCTTTGTTTCTGTGCAGGTGACAGGGTTGTTTTTATATGTGATGTTGTGGGCCGACTGTAATCATATGGTCGCTCGGAAGTCTGTGTATTGTTTATACACATGGTTGTGCATGTGTGTGACAATGATTTCTTGTTTGCAGCTGAAGTCTGGGTGCCAGTAAGATCTGTGTTGTGTTTTGTGCAGGTAGCGAGACCCCAGACTGTATTGGAGTGAGATGCACTGACTCCTGGCAAACTGCAACATTCCTTGTCATCCTCCGCTCTCTTCCGAGGCTTTGGCCAGTCATGCGGTTACTATGGAAAATCCTCCTCCTTTTGGGTGCTTGCCTTAATATGAGCTGCAGGTATCAGAGTAATGCCCTGGATATTCCACTTGAAGGTAAGTTGAATAAATTACTTCCTGTTCTATGTATTTTCTTCTGTAGTATTCTAGTAATGTCTTACCTGTTTACATGACAATATTTTCAGTACTGTTTGTTTAATTGTTTGCTGTGTGCACAAACTGGCCTGTTTTTCATGCTTTCTGGAAGAACGTTGAGCTATGGAAGCCTGTTTTCACCTTAAAAATGAACAAATGACTTAGTGACAAGTGACTTAATTTCTCATAATTGCAACTTTATTTTCAAAATTGGAACTTAATTGTTAATTCCTTACAGATTCTACTTTATATCTCACAGTTGCAACATTCTGTCTCAAAATTGTGAAATCATCTCATGATTGTGACTTTGAAATTAAATTGCTATTCCATTTGCAGAAATTACAACTTCATATAATTTCAGTTGCGACTTTATATATCACAATTGTGACTTATCTCACAATATCCCACAACTGAGACTTCATATTCATATTATTTGTGATTTCATGTCTCATTTATGTCCCACAATTTAATTTTTTTCAGGCAGTTTCTGAAATGCTACTTTATATCCCACAATCGCCTTTATTTCTCACAATTGTTTTTATATCTCACAATTGTGGCTTCATGTCAACTGGGACTTAACATCTCACAAACACGACTGCATACAGTATATTAAAAATGCATAATTGTGACTTTTTCTATCACACTTTTTTTGTTTATTTTTTTTACATTTATCACATAATTGCTTTATTTTTTACTCAGAGAGGGATGCAGGCTTCCATAGTGAGCACACTGTTCTTACAACTAATCTGTTTGAAACTGGGTGTTTCTATGCAGGTTCACTCAAGCTGAGAGCAGGTATAATTTATTGCTAGGGCTATGTATTTCACCGTTTCCATGGAAACCAAATAAAAGTGTATTTTGTTACTGTTAAATTATTCACAATATATCTAAGATATATAAGATATCTTAGGGGAACACAATGTTCTTATTTTTTCTCTCTCTCTCGCTTCTGCGTTAATTTAATCAAACATGGACCTGTATTTAATTGTTTGATGTCAATTAATTATTTGTTAGCAGTTCAACAGAAGTAATATCTATATGGTTCTAACAAATCCCTGCACGTTTGTTTCTCTGTGTTCTTCTTGCTGCGGTGGATTTGTTAGTTTTAGCACGTGTGAACAGTAAGTTTGCAATGCTACCCCATCCATAGAACTAGAAACTTCCATCCATAGAGGCCATTATCATCCACCAACCATGAGATTTCTTTTAAAAATCATGCATAAATGCAGAGATTTGCTCTTTTGTTGGGGACATTTACAATGAAGTACTACTGCCCTGATACTATGGTATCAGATGGGGATACCATGGTACTTCATAATTATCATATTCAAGTCCCTTGATGGTACTTGATGGTATTTGGATACTATTGTACTACTATGGTACATCCTGAATGGTATTCCTTTATCATACAATCTTATAAAAAAAATTACTTTTTGTGAACAGTCTCATTCAAATTAGTTATTTTTCATAGAAGCAAATTAAACACTTTTTTGTTGTTGTTAATAGAGTAGAAATGTTAACAAGAATGTTCCCTCAAAACAAAGCATTTAGATGATTTTTAGAGTGTTTTTTCTCTGTGCATAGTGGACAACTTCCAACAACAGGATATTCCACTTGAAGGTAAGTTGAATAAATTACTTCCTGTTCTATGTATTTTCTTCTGTAGTATTCTAGTAATGTCTTACCTGTTTACATGACAATATTTTCAGTACTGTTTGTTTAATTGTTTGCTGTGTGCACAAACTGGCCTGTTTTTCATGCTTTCTGGAAGAACGTTGAGCTATGGAAGCCTGTTTTCACCTTAAAAATGAACAAATGACTTAGTGACAAGTGACTTAATTTCTCATAATTGCAACTTTATTTTCAAAATTGGAACTTAATTGTTAATTCCTTACAGATTCTACTTTATATCTCACAGTTGCAACATTCTGTCTCAAAATTGTGAAATCATCTCATGATTGTGACTTTGAAATTAAATTGCTATTCCATTTGCAGAAATTACAACTTCATATAATTTCAGTTGCGACTTTATATATCACAATTGTGACTTATCTCACAATATCCCACAACTGAGACTTCATATTCATATTATTTGTGATTTCATGTCTCATTTATGTCCCACAATTTAATTTTTTTCAGGCAGTTTCTGAAATGCTACTTTATATCCCACAATCGCCTTTATTTCTCACAATTGTTTTTATATCTCACAATTGTGGCTTCATGTCAACTGGGACTTAACATCTCACAAACACGACTGCATACAGTATATTAAAAATGCATAATTGTGACTTTTTCTATCACACTTTTTTTGTTTATTTTTTTTACATTTATCACATAATTGCTTTATTTTTTACTCAGAGAGGGATGCAGGCTTCCATAGTGAGCACACTGTTCTTACAACTAATCTGTTTGAAACTGGGTGTTTCTATGCAGGTTCACTCAAGCTGAGAGCAGGTATAATTTATTGCTAGGGCTATGTATTTCACCGTTTCCATGGAAACCAAATAAAAGTGTATTTTGTTACTGTTAAATTATTCACAATATATCTAAGATATATAAGATATCTTAGGGGAACACAATGTTCTTATTTTTTCTCTCTCTCTCGCTTCTGCGTTAATTTAATCAAACATGGACCTGTATTTAATTGTTTGATGTCAATTAATTATTTGTTAGCAGTTCAACAGAAGTAATATCTATATGGTTCTAACAAATCCCTGCGCGTTTGTTTCTCTGTGTTCTTCTTGCTGCGGTGGATTTGTTAGTTTTAGCACGTGTGAACAGTAAGTTTGCAATGCTACCCCATCCATAGAACTAGAAACTTCCATCCATAGAGGCCATTATCATCCACCAACCATGAGATTTCTTTTAAAAATCATGCATAAATGCAGAGATTTGCTCTTTTGTTGGGGACATTTACAATGAAGTACTACTGCCCTGATACTATGGTATCAGATGGGGATACCATGGTACTTCATAATTATCATATTCAAGTCCCTTGATGGTACTTGATGGTATTTGGATACTATTGTACTACTATGGTACATCCTGAATGGTATTCCTTTATCATACAATCTTATAAAAAAAAATTACTTTTTGTGAACAGTCTCATTCAAATTAGTTATTTTTCATAGAAGCAAATTAAACACTTTTTTGTTGTTGTTAATAGAGTAGAAATGTTAACAAGAATGTTCCCTCAAAACAAAGCATTTAGATGATTTTTAGAGTGTTTTTTTTCTGTGCATAGTGGACAACTTCCAACAACAGAGCCAGCAAAACACTTTACATTTGTCAAATTGTAACTCATACCATCACTCCATCATCATTTTGATTATGCATATCCAATTTTACACTCAAGCTGTATTAGCCATTAGTTTCTTCCTGTTCTAAACCACAAACAAACTCTCATTGACATTATTTGACCAGATCATTTGCCATTGCCTCATAACAACTCACTCTTTGGCCAACAACACAATCAATGATTCAATATCTAATTGATCAAAACAGTTGATCTGATTGTGGAAAGTCATTATGATTTAACCAAAGCCATTTCACATTTGCATGCCACCATTTTTCCTCCTATATGCATAATCTACTGAGCACTTCCTCTCTCTGGCTGTTTCTTTATCTAGTGGAGCAGCTGCCCACAATTACAGAGCACTCACCTGCCTCTCTGATCGCCTTTCCTTTCGAAGAGAGCTTCCCCGTGAAGTGTGAGGCCACAGGAAACCCTGGAACGGAGTAAGCAGTATACACACACAAATATGCTACTATTCAAATAGTTAGTGTGATAGTGTGAATATATATATATATATATATATATATTTATTTTTTATTTTTTATTTTTTTAAAGAAGTCTCTCCCAGGCTGCATTTATTTGATTTAAGAAAATGCAGTACAACCAGTAATATTGTGAATTTGTGTTGCAATTTGCAGTAACTGTTTTATATTTTTAATATATTCTAAAAAGATATATTTAATTTTTATTTATTTATCTATACATATATACAGTGGTGTGAAAAAGTGTTGGCCCCCTTCCTGATTTCTTATTTCTTTGCATGTTTGTCACACTTTAATGTTTCAGATCATCAAACAAATTTAAATATTACACAAAGATAATGCAAGTAAATACAAAATGCAGTTTTTAAATGATGATTTCATTTATTAAGGGAAAAAAGCTGTCCAAACCTACGTGGCCCTACGTGAAAAATGAATTGCCCCCTCCTGTTAAATCATGAAAGATCTGCAATTAACCACATTATTTTAGAAAGCTGAGTTAAATTTCACTAGCCACACACAGGCCTGATTACTGCCAGACCTGTTGAATCAAGAAATCACTTAAATAGAACCTGTCTGACAAAGTGAAGCATGCTTAAATAGCAACACATTATGCCGCGATCTAAAGAAATTCAAGAACAGATGAGAATCAAAACAGTTGACATGTATCAGTCTGGAAAGGATTATAAAGCCATTTCTAAGGCTTTGGGACTCCAGCGAACCATGGTCAGAGCCATTATCCACAAATTGAGAAAACTTGGAACAATGCTCGAAAACCCTCCAATGTGGCTGAATTAAAACAATTCTGCAAAGAAGAGTGGGCCAAAATTCCTCCACAGCGATGTGAAAGACTCATTGCCAGTTATCGCAAACACTTGATTGCAGTTGTTGCTGCAAAGCGTGGCACAACCAGTTATTAGATTTAGGGGGGCAATTACTTTTTCACGTAGGGCCAGGCAGGTTTGGACAGCTTTTTTCCCTTAATAAAATAAATAATCATTTAAAAACTGAATTTTGTATTTACTTGCATTATCTTTGTGTAATATTAAAATTTGTTTGATGATCTGAATCTTTTAAGTGTGACAAATATGCAAAAAATGTAAAAAAAACAGGAAGGGGGCCAACACTTTTTCACACCACTGTATATATATATATATTTTTTTTTTCTTCTTCTTCTTTTTTTTTTTCTTTGATGGCAAAATTTAATTTTCAACAGTCATTACTCCAGTCTTCAGTGTCACATGATCCGTCAGAAATCATTCTATAATCTGATCTAATGCTCAAGAAACATTTATTATTATTATCAATGTTGAAAACGGTTGTGCTGCTTAATATTTAGGTGGAAGCCATATTTTTTCAGGATCTCTGAAGGATTATTTCATGAATAGAAAGTTCAAAAGAACAGAATTTGTATTTGAATTTATTTAAAATTTGATTTTCTTTAAAAAAAAAAAACTGTTCTGTTTTCCAGCCTCAATCTGATTATAAATAATACATTCATTACAAAAGTTAATAATTGTTCCAAGCTTTTCAAATTAGATCAGATTCAAACATGAGTTAATCACTTGTTATCATATGATATGGAATCGTAATAAATTCATCTCCAGCTGGAAGTTGTGTTACCATTCATCTTCCTCTACTAATTACTTGCTGGTGCTTTGCTTCGAAAACTAGACCAGAGATGGAGGAAACGATCTTCAGGAACAACCACAAGAGTATCATCATAGTTCTTCCATGCTGGTTGATCAGCATCACCAGCTATTTTTGCGGGTGAACAGTGCAGCTGTGCTATATCAGCACCAAACCAACATGGAAATTCACCAGGGTAGATCATGGGTAGAACAGCTCATAATATACGCAAAAATAAAAACATCAGAAACACCCCACTGGTATTTTTTAAAGCACATTTCAAAGCCTTGTCTGAGTATTTGATCTCATTTTAAATTTGAAAACCTGAATGTGGAAATCCTCTTTACATGCTTGTGATGTTTTCATCATATTTCAAAGGGCGCACACTGAGTGGTGTAATTTCATTTAATTACTGATCATCTCTGTTTTTCAGATTCAGGTGGACAAAGAATGGTCAAGACTTTGATCCATATCAGGACCCCAGATTGAAAACATTAGATGATTCCGGAACATTCATCATTCCCAATAATGGGAATCTCACAGAATTCCAGGGCAATTATCGTTGCTTTGCAACCAACAAATTAGGAACAGCAATGTCAGAAGAGATTGAATTCATTGTTCCGAGTAAGTAATGTATAACTTTGTGCCGTATGCTCCGTAACGACTCTTTCGGAATGATTTAGAGACCAGTGTCCAATAAAACAACCGCTCTGGTCCTTAGTGGGATATCCATTTTACTTGCCCGCTACAAACCCTGGAGCTTTTCTCTCTCTTTCATCACAGTGTGTATGGACTGTGAGGAGAGGGCTGATGAAAAATGAGTTTTTACCTCTCTCTCCATCATTTTTCGACGTCATATTTCTCATTGTGTTCTGAAATACACCACATAAATCTCCACAAATGTAACCAGAGCAGTCATCAGTTACCAAACAAGACTTGTTTTCAATCACTCAGTTGGTATGTACAGTTTCAGCAGCAGTGTGATGTGTTAGTGGCAGATTTTTGGACTAAATTTGGGAAATTGGAACAAATAATATTTTTCCAGGAATGCCTTAGGGAAGAAAATTTGTATTATATTGCCACCTAGTGGTAATTCAATTTGTGAAATGGTATATAATTATATTTATCGATTCATTTTGCTTGTTAATTTCTGCAGATATTCCAAAGTTCCCTAAAGAGATCATCGATCCGATTGAGGTTATGGAAGGTCAGTCAGTCATTCTAGAGTGCAACCCACCCAAAGGAATCCCCCCACTGCAAATCTACTGGATGACAATAAGTAAGTTCAAGTTAGGTTATTTGGGTTAAATTAGTCTAAGGCACACCTACAGTGCATTCAGTGATCATCTGATCAATATTGCACAGTTGAGTATGCAGGTTTTTAATAACCCATCTGGAAACAATTGTTTATATATAATTTAATATGATTAACCTAATTGTTTATTAAAAATATTAAAATAAATAATTAAAATGATATTTATTATTTTAATTATATAATATTTAAATAATTTATTACATTTGGACAGACAAATGTGTGTAACATTGGAACAAATGTTACAAATTATATTACTTAAAGGAATTGTTCACCTAAAAATGAAAATTCTCTTAAAATGTACTCATCCTCATGTCATCCAAGATGTATATGAGTTTGTTTCTTTATCACAACAGATTTGGAGAAATTAAGCATTTCATAATTTGTTCACCAAAGGATCCTCTGCAGTGAATGGGTGCCGTCAGAATGAGAGTCCAAACAGCTGATAGAAGCATTACAATAATCCACAATGACGTCAAACCATTGTTTACAGCTTCACAAGATGTTAACTGGTGGACTGGAGTCATGTGGATTACTTGCAGATTATTGTGATGTTTCTATCAACTGATGGACTTACATTCTAACGGCACCCATTCACTGCAGAGGACCCATTTGTGAGCAAGTGATGTAATTCTACATTTCTCTAAATCTGTTTTGATGAAGAAACAAATTCATTTACATTTTGGATGGCCTAAGGGTGAGCAAATTTTCATTTTTGGGTTACCTATTCCTTGTCCACATCTATTAATGTTCATTAAAGTAATCATATTATTACTGTAATATCACTCTTACTAAGCTAAAAGTGTTTTGAGCTTCATTAGGTTTTTTTCTCAATTTCTGTGAAACATCACAGGTCTACAGCACATCGAGCAGGACGAAAGAGTATCATTGGGTCTCAACGGGAACCTGTACTTCTCAAATGCTATTGAGACCGACAGTCGCAGAGATTACTGCTGCTTTGCTGCCTTCCCACGCATTCGAACCATCGTTCAGAAAACTGCCATGTCTGTTGTGGTCAAAAGCAGTACGTTGAAATACTCATTTCAAAAGTTTGATTGCATAACATGATCATTTCTTTACATGACCAGCATCGATTTCAGACATGTCGTGTCATGTGCTTCTGATACATCCCCCCAGTTTCTCATGTAGTCAATCTCCAAGCACTTGCTGGACTTCAGCAAATCAGCTTGGTAGATTTTGATGCTTCCTGTGCTTTCGTGATACTTCATGTGAAGACTTGTTGGTGTATTTCATATCCATATTATCTGTTGTTTTAGCTGTTATTGCATTTGCCACACATATTTTATTTGTCTCCATTTCTTCATCCAAGACAAGTTAATGAAGGACTCAGACTCTGGTAGCGGCAGAGGTTACGGTGAGTGACATTCATTAGGGATGCTACATGGGCGTAGAGCAGCTTCTTTGTTTTTAATTAGTTTTTATTAATTATTTCATTCCATGCCACATCATACTTGCCTACTCTTTAGCCTAGATTTGCAAATCTCTAGGGTTTTCTGTAATCAACTGATGGGAATAATTCATAAGTTCATCCATGACTCATTCTCTGTATTGGATCAGAAGTGTGTTATTTTTTGTATGTTAAAACAATTTCTTGAATCATTCATTAATATAAAACAGTATTTTTGCAATTTTTTTATATTATATTATATTATATATTTTTCATGCATAATCTTTTCACTGTTATAAAGCAAACTCTCTCTTGGAGAGGAAGCCCAGTCTACTGACGCCCACAGGAAAGGAGTCACATACATATCTGGTGAAAGGCGAAGATCTTCATTTGGAGTGTATTGCAGAGGGCTTGTAAGTGTCATTGTCTAATTTGTTTTATTGTTAATCCAATTAGGAGCTTGACATTCATTTCAATTATACCACTTCAAATGCTTTGAAATCTAGTGGGAATGTTTAAATGATTATTTTTGTAAAAAAATGCAATTAAGTATAAATACTTATAATATAAATTATTGAATAGTTCACTAAAACTTTATTAATAGACTTTAAAATGTTTTGATTGTTTCTGTCTTTCAGCCCCACACCAAAGGTGGAGTGGGTAAAAATAGGTTTCCACAAGCTTCCGGAAAGGGTCGTGGTGGAGAGTCATGGCAAGTTGCTTACTATTGAGATGGTGAATGAGGAGGATGAAGGGAAATATATGTGCAGATCCAAAAATCCCCATGGAGAGGTTGTGCATTATTTTCATGTTACAGTAGAGGGTGAGTCACATTATTGATCACATTAATCTCATATTCTAACCACAGTAAATGTGCCAGTGTTGCTTTATTAATGGTTTCAATATCATGTCTGTATTTAAAGTCACTCTTTGTGTTTAAAGACCGCCATCTTCTGTTCAAAGATAAAGTGTGCTTGCAGGACTAATTCGTGATATGTAGATATACCCCTGGTTTCACAGACAATCCTAACAATCCAAACTAAAAGTCTGAGCTGTTTCAACTGAAAGAAACTTGCACTGATTGATCTTAAAATATGTCAGTGCCTTTGTTTTGTGTCAAGATGCACACCAGTAATGTTTTTTTTTTCTAAGGCATGTTTATAATGTCCCAAATGAGCTATGGCCTAATCTTGGCTTAGTCTAAACCCTGTCTGTGAAACCAGGCCATAGAGTCCTAACATAATACAAGGACACAGTGATCATTTTAGGGATTTTAAATAATAATTTTCAGGTTATCAGAGAACAATTATGCATACATATGACAGATTACCATTCATAGTTGATAGCAGATAACCTTATATTTAGTGTTTCTGTATTTTCATCACATACAGTGTCTATATTTTTTCCAATATAGACCTTAGTCAGAGTAAACACCTTATTGAATTTAACAGAAAAAAACGAGACCTCTGAGGGGTAGATATATCTATATTTTCAAGCAACATAAAGGTTAGGCCACATGACTTCCACACACACCATCTTGACCTTTAACAACTGTTTGTGTTCAAACATCGGTGACTATTAGGAAATATCTGGCTGCTGAATGCCACAATTGACTAATCAGAATTATGTCATGTGTATAATATGTGACTTCATTCTTCTGCATGAACAGAGCCTCCTGAGTTTGAGATTGAACCTCAGAGCCAACTGGTGACGATTGGAGCTGATGTGGTGATCAAGTGTGTTGTGAAAGCAAATCCTCAACCTATTGTTGTATGGAGGGTCAACGGCCGACTGCTGAACGGTAAACATTCCTAATTCCCATTTCAAATAACTGAAAAATTATGATTATACTGATTTCAAATTAGTGTGCCAACTGACTTCAAAATAGCTTTCTAAATGGCCTATCAAATAATGGCATAATGTTTGTTAATGAAAATTACAATTAGGTGTCACCAATTTTTCTGTGTGTGTAAATGGGAGTAATTGCGTTTAATTAATCTATTTACTTAGGATGGTCATTTTACAGTAATCATTTTTATAAAGGTGTGTGATTAGGAGCACAGTGTGGTGTATAATTGCATCCTGCCATACTGTACTTTTACTAATCATTTAACCCATATTTTTTATTTTTCTATTTCAGAGGTCCCAACATCCAATAGGAAAGTCTTAAAAGATGGCACCATTTCCATCCACAACGCAAAGCCCGAAAACAGTGCTGTTTACCAGTGTGAGGCCACAAACAGACATGGCACCATCCTAGCCAATGCCAACATCATGATTATGAGTACGTAAACTGTACACGGCTGTAACGGATTTGCATTCATTCATGAATGAAATATGCTGTTTTACCAGTTTGAGATAAAAAAAAAAAAAATTCTGCTGATTTGCAAAAGGCCTAATATTAAAATGGAATATAATGGTACGTATCGATTCATTTTGCTTGTTGATTTCTGCAGATGTTCCGAAGTTCCCTAAAGAGATCATCGATCCGATTGAGGTTATGGAAGGTCAGTCAGTCATTCTGGAGTGCAATCCACCTAAAGGAATCCCCCCGCTGGAAATCTACTGGATGACAATACGTAAGTTCCCGCCCACACTCTGACCACAGTGCATTCAGTGATCATCTAATCAATATTGCACAGTTAAAATGATTTTGGATGGCCTAAGGGTGAGCAAAATATAAATTTTTGGGTGAACTATTCTTTATATTGTCTATCTATTAATGCTCATTAAAGTAATCATATTATTACTCTAATGTCATTGTTACTTAGCTAAAAGTGTTATAAGCTTCATTAGATTTTTTTTTCTTTGAACATCACAGGTCTACAGCACATCGAGCTGGACGAGAGAGTATCAGTGGGTCTGAACGGGAACCTGTACTTCTCAAACGCCATCAAGTCGGACAGTCGCAGAGATTACTGCTGCTTTGCTGCCTTCCCCCGCATACGAACCATCGTCCAGAAAACCGCCATGTCTGTCATGGTCAAAAGCAGTACGTTAAAATACTCCTCTTTAAGAGTTTGATTGCATATAGCATGATCATTTCTTTACATGGCCAGCATCAATTTCAAACATGTCGGTCATGTGCATCTGATGCATCCCCCCAGTTTCTCATGTAGTCAATCTCCAAGCACTTGCTGGACTTCAGCAAATCAGCTTGGAAGATATCGATGCTTCCCGTACTTTCATAATACTTCCTGTGAAGACTTGTTTGTGTATTTCATGTCCATATTATCTATTGTTTTTGCATTTGCCACACATATTTTATTTGTCTCCATTTCTTCATCCAAGACAAGTTAATGAAGGACTCTGGTAGCGGCAGAGGTTATGGTGAGTGACATTCATTAGGGATGCTACATGGGCGTAGAGCAGCTTCTTTGTTTTTAATTAGTTTTTATTAATTATTTCATTCCATGCCACATCATACTTGCCTACTCTTTAGCCTAGATTTGCAAATCTCTAGGGTTTTCTGTAATCAACTGATGGGAATAATTCATAAGTTCATCCATGACTCATTCTCTGTATTGGATCAGAAGTGTGTTATTTTTTGTATGTTAAAACAATTTCTTGAATCATTCATTAATATAAAACAGTATTTTTGCAATTTTTTTATATTATATTATATTATATATTTTTCATGCATAATCTTTTCACTGTTATAAAGCAAACTCTCTCTTGGAGAGGAAGCCCAGTCTACTGACGCCCACAGGAAAGGAGTCACATACATATCTGATGAAAGGCGAAGATCTTCAGTTGGAGTGTATTGCAGAGGGCTTGTAAGTGTCATTGTCTAATTCATTTTATTAATTCAGTTAATTTATTAATCTAATTACGAGCTTGGCATTCGTTTCAGTTATACCACTTGAAATGCTTTTGAAATCTAGTAGGAATGTTTATAAAGGTTATTTTGTAAAAAAAAAAAAAAAAATGCAATCAAGAGCATTTAGATGGATGCATCAAAATACTTATTATATAAATGATTGAATACTTCATGTCTGTTTGAACACAAAACACTATTATTAGACTTTAAAATGTTTTGATTGTTTCTGTCTTTCAGCCCCACACCAAAGGTGGAGTGGGCTAAAATAGGCTACCACGAGCTTCCAGAAAGAGCCGAGGTGGAGAGTCATGGGAAGTTGCTTACTGTAGAGATGGTGAATGAGGAGGATGAAGGGAAATATATGTGCAGAGCCAAAAATCCCCATGGAGAGGTTGTGCATTATTTTCATGTTACAGTAGAGGGTGAGTCATATTATTGATCACATTAATCTCATAATATAACCACAGTAAATGTGCCAGTGTTGCTTTATAAATGGTTTCAATATCATGTCTGTATTAAAGACACTCTTTGTGGTAAAAGAGCGCCATCTTCTGTCCAAATACAAAGTATGCATGATTAGGACAACTAGAAATAGAGTCCTAGCATAATACAGTGATAATTTTGGGTATGATAAATGATCATTTTCAGGTTATTAAGAGAACAATTATGCATGCATATATCTGATAACCTTATATTTAGTGTTTCTGTATTTTCATCACATATAGTCTCTGTATTTTTTCAATATAGACCTTAGTTAGAGTAAATGCCATATTGAATTTAACACAGAAAAAACGAGACTGTGAGGGATATATGTATCTATATTTTCAAGCAACAAGAAAGGTCAGGCCACACGACTTCCACACACAGCATCTCGACCTTTAACAACACTTTGTGTTCAAACATCAGTGACTATTAGGAAATATCTAACCACTGAATGCCACAATTGACTCGTCAGATTATGTCATGTGATTCTTCTGCATGAACAGAGCCTCCTGAATTTGAGATTGAACCTCAAAGTCAATTGGTGACAATTGGAGCTGATGTGGTGATCAAGTGTGTTGTGAAAGGAAATCCTCAACCTAGTGTTGCATGGAGGGTCAATGGCCAACCTCTGAACGGTAAACATTCCTAATTACTGAACCTTTCATTAACAATATAAAATTTGAATTATATTGATTTCAAATGATTGTGCCAACTAACTTCAAAAATGGCTTTCTAAATGCCCCGGCAAGCATTGTACTGTATAATATACCAATGTTTGTTAATAAAAACTATAATTGTCACCACTTTTTTGTTTTGTTTATGTACATGGTTGTAATTGCATTTAAATAATCAATTTCCTTATGATGATAATTTTAAAGTAATAGTTTTTATAAAGATATCCTGCCATACTGTACTTTAACTAATCATTTAACCCACATTTTCAGATGTCCCAACATCCAATAGGAAAGTCTTAAAAGATGGCACCATTTCCATCCACAACGCAAAGCCCGAAAACAGTGCTGTATATCAGTGTGAGGCCACAAACAGACATGGCACCATCCTAGCCAATGCCAACATCATGATTATGAGTACGTAAACTGTACACGGCTGTAACGGATTTGCATTCATTCATGAATGAAATATGCTGTTTTACCAGTTTGAGGTAAAAAAAAAAAAAATTCTGCTGATTTGCAAAAGGCCTAATATTACTTAATTTAATGGAGATTTTTTTTTCAAACGATATATATATATATATATGTATCAGCTTTAATGCACAATCAAATGCTGATTTTAATGACAAAAAGAAATATTCAGAATTTATAATTTAAGTAGTGTAAAATGTGATAATCAGGATTAGGCATAAAACATCTTCAGAATGATCCATGCATGTGAAAATCAGCTGAGAACAGAAGAAATAGTTGTAACCTGGCTAGGAATCATGTCTTTGTGGCAGCTTTTCTGGTGAAGGTAAGGTAAGGGATAGTACAAGACTTGTGTGTTGTGAATGGTTGTCAAAAGCAAAAATGCCACAAAATGCACATATTTTGTGAGAAAGTGTAACATGCTTAAGCAAAACAGGCACTATTTCCCAAAATTAGTAAGAAACAGTATTGGATTTTATTAGCAAATATGATTTAGGGCGGTGTCTCCACCCTTTTAAAGAGAGACCTGTGGCATTATTCGTTTCAGAAGTGCATTCTTATGGGATACTTTTGGTTTCATTCACTCTTGGCCAAACAAAAATCTCACAAAAACACCATGGTGTTGGTTGGCAGTGAACAAGCATTTGCTTTATTTGTTGGTGTGGACAGAGCCATAAGCAGCAGTGTGAAAGGGACAGTGGACAGCCCTTGGGTTTGTTCAGAGATTGGAAGGTCCTCATGATAGCACACAGGCTTTAGGGCGGAGCTCTTCTGTCAGTTCTGATCTCCAGACACACTCTCCCTCAGGCGGCCAGACACTTTTATGTGTGAACAACTTTGCCTTCCTCCATTCATATTCAGTTGCTAGAACCAAAGCATGTTTAATTTGGGAGATAAAATAAGCTGCTAAGGATCCTCACTTTCAAAAAAAAATTTGAAACGGAAAAATGAAATTTAATAAAGAATCGGAAAAACATATCTCAACTCTCTCTCCGTAACCCTGCAAACCCGCTTAACTCCCCTGATAGAGCAGGGATCTGCTTTTCCTAGGGACAAGGACTTTTTTACTGAACTGATAACAATGTGCATCACAAGACAAGAGATAAAGAGATTAATCCAATCGTGTTTTGTCATGTTTAATGGTGCAATGCTGATAACTCTCTCCCCAGACATCCAGCCCCTGATCTTAACAGAAAACAATCTGCAATATATGGCAGTGGAGGGGAAAGGTGTGGCCATGCACTGTAAGGTCTTCAGCTCACCAACATCCAGTATTACATGGTGAGTAGAGCCTGCTGTAGTGGATGTATTTGCACAGGCCGGCAGAGGGCAGCACTGCTCTACAGGTGTTAGTGCTGTAGTGATAGAGTGTCTTTAATGTGGTTTGGCGCTGGTAAAGCAGTTTACTCAAGGGTGGGCCCTCAGGCTGTGTTCAGCACTGTGATAATGAGGTAAACTACTCATGTGGATCTGTAAGTATGCTACTGTTAAGTTAATGCAATAACAGCAGAAGTGTTGACTGTGGTGGCACATAAGAGAAAGCAGAGTATTTTATTGAATTCATAAAATCTACACTATCGTTCAAAAATTTGGGGTTGGTGAGATTTTTTAATGTTTGTAAAAGAAGTATCTTTTTCTAATCAAGGCTGGATTATGGAATATTATTACAATTAAAATAAGTTTTCTATTTGAATGTAATTTATTCCTGAATGTTCAGCAGATTTGATATAGTGGAAACCATTTTTTCAATCCAAAATAACAGCATTTATTTAAAATAGAAATCTTGTGTAACCTTATAAATATCTTTACTGTCACGTTTAAACAATTTAAAGTGTCCTTGGTGAGAAAAAGTTTTATTATTTATTTAAAATCTTACTGATCTTAAACTTTTCAACGGCAGTATTTCTAAAAAAAAATGTATTAATGTTTTATTTTAAAAGTTATGTGCCTTACACACTAAACAGAGGTAAATCTATTAAATTATGTAAGTTTTGTATACTGTGACTTATATTTTAGTAAAAAGTAGCAAAAATGACCTGCAACCTTTTTAGTCTATTTGGATTATTGTGGTTTACATGATTTTAGGTGGAGTGATTTTTTTATTTTATTTTATTATTTGCATTTTTTTTGTGGTGGTGATTTCTTAGATTTCAGAAAGACATGCGAACACTATTATGCACACAGTTTATGCTGTTTTCTGAAAATGACCCAGTTGGTTTATGGTTGCATAGGAGTAAAACTGACAGTGCCAATTCAGTGGAAGGAGAAAGGTTTTCTGTTCATAAGAATGGTTCGCTGGAGATCCACAACGTGATGAAAGAGGACATGGGGGAGTATTCTTGTTTTGCTCAAAACACTGAGGGCAAAGTTGCCATTGCTGCAACACTTGAAGTCAAAGGTATGAGAAACAGATACTCTTTTGTAAATCAGTCAAGTTCAAGGGGTTTACAAGATTCAGAAAATAAATCAGTTTAGTTAATCCATATAATCCAAAATTACTTTTGTTTTCCTTGTCAGATCCCACCAGAATAGTCGATCCTCCTCATGATTTGCGGGTTTTGGTCAGAACTACTATCCAGTTTTCATGCCAGGCAGAGTTTGATCCCTCCATTGGTGATGACTTTGAGATCCTCTGGGAAAAAGATGGCATGGCCCTCAATGCCAGCGAGAACGCACGGTGAGATACAACAGGATGTCATTATTCTACAGTAGTGAATGTCAGAGCTGTCTAATCAGTGTCTATGCTGGTGTCTGTAGATATATCCTGGACGATGGAGTGCTTGAAATCATTAATGTGAGCTTTGGAGACCAGGGCTTTTATGCCTGTGTGGCCAGAACACCAGTCGACCAGGACATGGCGGTTGCACAGCTTTCAGTTGTAGGTGAGTTATGTGCTTTCGGTCTTTATTGTTTAGGAAAGTAAAGATAGACAGACGTTTTGAGGGCTGAATCGGGTTCAGCGCATGACACAGGTGGGATTTGGCTACCTGCTGTGCCACAGCTGGAATTATATATTTAATAAGACAGCACCACATAGTATTTGTACAAATAAACTAGCTGGAGACATGACCTGGCAGGTAGTGCATGAGCTCTGTCATGTTTGAAACCAGCTGGAGTCATTTCCCAGACCCAACCTCCCTCTTCTCCCTATCATTTTCTTCATTTCTCCTACTGTCTCCAAAATATCTATAAAATGGCAACAAAAACAAAAAAGCAACAATATCATGTAATGAATCTGATTGAACTCGAGATTCTTAATCGATTGACAGCCCTAAATAAAGTTTGTTGTTTCCTTAGATGTTCCTGATCCACCAGAGGATATGATCCTTTCAGAACATAATGGCAGAAGTGTGAAACTGCAATGGATTCCAGGAGATGACCATAACAGCTCCATTACAGGTAACAGTCTTAACACCCTTATTGTCCATATACTAGGGGTTGAACGATTTCTGATTTTTTAAAGTCGACTTTTATGGGATGAAAGTCGAGTCGAAGTCGACTAGTCGCTGATGGCGTCAGTAATGAACAAAGAAGTCTGGAGCTGTGATAAACACTTTGTGCACAGCTATGGCATATGACACAGCACTGCCCACATGGCTATTGCTCATATAACAGCTCATTTTTAACAGTTCTTTTGTCTTTGAGTCGTTATGTTACTCACAGATTTCTACTCGTTCTAAATCAGATACAGATAAAGTAGCACAGTAAAGATTACATTCATATGAATGCATTAGTGAGAGCGATTGCATGTGTGAATTTATTCTACCTGGCAGCGTCTCTCTACTAGTAGTGAAGCTGTGGGATTTAGTTATTAAGAAATATATGCTTGAACTTTTCAGTTTCTAAGCAATTTTATTGAGAAATCACAGAACAGTGTTGACAATACATTTCCGCGCTGAATGATTCTGTGTGCACGTGATCTGTGCGTGATGTACGAGCTACGGTCTGTATCCTATGAGTGTGCGTTATAATGCAGTAGCGCATTAGATTAGAACGGCGATTAATTTACCTACCTGTACAATAAGCGGTTTAAAATGTGCATTCTCCCGTTCAATTTCGAGCATCCAGTAATATAATCTCACATGTCTTGTGGAAACTGTGGGATTTAGTTAAGAAATATATGCTTGAACTTTTCAGTTTCTAAAGCAATTTTATTGAGAAATCACAGAACAGTGTTGACAATACATTTCCGCGCTGAATGATTCTGTGTGCACGTGATCTGTGCGTGATGTACGAGCTACGGTCTGTATCCTATGAGTGTGCGTTATAATGCAGCAGCGCATTAGATTAGAACGCCGATTAATTTACCTACCTGTACAATAAGCGGTTTAAAACGTGCATTCTCCCGTTCAATTTCGAGCATCCAGTAATATAATCTCACATGTCTTGTGGAGCGCTTTCAGAGTATGCATTTATTTGTCATTTTAACTGTTTGGAAACAGAGCGTAAATGTGAAAGTCTTTCAAAGATTTCTTATCCTGTTGTGCCTCTATGGGACCAGTGACTTGTCGATGTCAAGCTTAAACCGTCATGGCAGAGCATTGAAGTCGACTAGTCGGTGCAACCCCTACCATATACTGTATTATAAATATAAATTTGGATGCACTGGATACAGATTATAGACTAGGACTTGCACAGCCTCTTGGTTTTACTTGTTTGGACAATTTTTACCTTATATAAATGACTCAACATATGCTAATTACACTACCTGTCACGGTCCAGGTGTGTGGAGGCAGGCAGGATGACGAGGATGACAAGGATACAAAATAAGGATATTTAATGTAGCGACAACAAGGCAGAGACAGGCACACACTAGGGGTAACATTCACACTAACCGACAACACTAGAATACAAGAGACAGGAACTTATAGGGCAGATAACGAGGGGCAGACAGGTGAACACAGTGAGGGTAATTAACTAATGATTAGATGGGCCAAACCAACACAAGGGGAAGAAACCACAGCAAACAGTCCACAGGGGCGATACACTACCGTTTAAAATTTTGGGGTTGGTAATTTTTTTATATTTATGAAGTCTCTTATGCTCATCAAGGATGCATTTATTAGATCAAAAAGAGTGTAAAAACAATACTATAGTGAAATATTTTTTCAATTTAAAATAAGTCTTTTCTGTTTTAACATTTTAAAGAGTAATTTATTCCTGTGACAGCAAAGCTAAATTTTCATCAGTCATTGCTCCAGTCTTCAGTGTCACATGATCTATTAGAAATCATTCTAATATGCTGATTTGATGCTCAAGAAATATGTTTTTTTCAGGATTTTATGACGAACACAAAGTTCAACAGAAAATATTTTATTTTAAATAATTTTACAATTTCTGAGCTATTACTTGGCCACCTTTTCATACTAATGCACCTACTTTATAAAATTATGAGGAATCTCATTGTTAATGGTGGATGTTAATGAATAATTGCATTTTGTTCGGTCTTTTGCTGCAAGATGATTGTAAAATCATAGTTAGCTGCTGTACCTTAGAGCTTTGTTAATAAAAGTGAATTGTTATAATGCTTGACATCATGATAAACCGTTGGCAATTAACCAGGTATATAAGCACTGAACATTCTGCAGAAGTCACCACAATAATAGACATACATGGAAGAAAAAGAATGATCAAATTAAAACAAATAATGTGAAAAAAAATAAATAAATACTATTGTTCAAAAGTTTAGGGAATATCAACAAAGGAAATGTTCCTTGAGCAAAATCAGCATATTCAATATGATTTCTGAAAGATCGTAGAGACTGCTGAAAAATTCAACTTTGCCATCACAGATATAAATTACATTTTCAAATTTGTTCAAATGGAACCCCCCCCCCACCCAGCAAAAGTGCAGTACATGTGTGACGAGAAGATCAACAAACCTAGAGGACAGAGAACGCTGATGAAATACCATCTTGCCTTTACACAGCATCCAAACAGTAGCGCTGATATGCCGATTTGTTGTGCCTTATTGAGGATATTAAATTGCACAAGCAGGAACGATTTCCTCACTCAGAGTCTTTGTAGACTAACAAATGAAATGTTATCATGGCTATGAGCTATTTACATTTGTGGCTATAATTATTCTCTTGCCTTCAGTTTTCTTTTGGAGTTGCCCTCCCGATGTTATCTCAGGTCACTACGTCTCTGTGCAGTACGATTAGTTTAGTCCCCTTTTCTTTCTCAGTCTCTCCCTCTTTTTTATTTCTCTCTTATCTTAGTGCATATTTGCCAGTGTTAGGAGTAACTAGCTAAAAGTAGCGAATTAATGCTAAATTGCTGTTTGTTTGTCTGCAGCTTTAAAGCCGAGCTAGCTGATGGAATGAAAGTATGATTCATTCTAGTGAATCAGTTCATTTTGAAGGTTCATGTGAAAAAAAGATTCAGAAATTAGTCACCTGTTTGAATCCCTGCATGGCAGAGATTGATCTTTTCAGATTCCTTAATTGGTCCGTTAACGATTCTTTTTTTTCTCAACTTCATGTCATTACAAACCTGTATGCATTTATTTTCTTCTGCAGAACACAAAATAAGTTATTTTGAAGAATGTTGCTAACCAAACAGGTTTGATTCCCATTGATTTCCATTGATTAGCATTGATTTTTATAAAAATTCAGAGTATATTTGTGATATTAACACTCATTACTGCTCAAAAAAGGTGACATTTATGAAACCTAACCAGAACACAAAATAAGTTATTTTGAAGAATGTTGCTAACCAAACAAGTTTGATTCCCATTGATTTCCATTGATTAGCATTGATTTTTATAAAAATTCAGAGTATATTTGTGATATTAACACTCATTACTGCTCAAAAAAGGTGACATTTATGAAACCTAACATATAAATTTTTAACAAAACAACATAACTATTATTCTAGAATGTTCAAGTGCTGAATGTAATAAATATATTTTACTTGCATAAACTTTCACTTTCAGATTATCACATTTTCATGCTGCAATAAGCATTATATTTTACAATAGTATTTTTGATATATATATATAAAACAGTCATGTTGAAACCTGGGTCAAAATGGACCCAAACGCTAAAAGTTTAAATGGTGATATTTTAAAAACATACATTAAATGAAGTGTATTTTGATAGTATTTACAAAAGTTTGGTTCCCATACTAAAAACTATGCATTTTTTCAAAACAAACCCAAATGCATTATGAGGGTTTTAATATATTGCATAAGGGCTGTTAATAATACAGCGTCTAAAAAGTGGATCTTGGTTCCAACCCTAATAGTTATATAGTTATAATTTAAAAATATATTGCGTCCATCAGTGTAGCTAGCTTAATTATAGGATATATGTTTTAATTATATATATATATATATTTGTGTGTGTGTGTGTGTGTGTGTTTTAATTTATATGTAGCTTAGCTTTGCAGGGTAGAGTTTCGATGTTGCTTACCCAACACTGGTGTTTACAAGGTTTTATTCCATTATAATCAAATCTCTTCCCATTAGCAAGTGTCGTGGTGTCAGTGAGATTGTGAGATTACTTAGATTGTGTATAGTAAATCACTGTAATATAGGCAATTTGCCAAGTGTTTAATAACGAAATGTAGTTACAAAGCATAAAAACAATATTACAGTCCATAACTCCACATAAACAACTATTACCCCACCACAGTTTTTCCCATGATTACCCTCAAAATTACCCTAAATTTCTTGGTCCTTATTTCATGGATATTGCTGAATCTAATTCAATGACATTATTTTGATTTAGGAACAGTGTAATTTGAAGGTAGCTATATAGAGCTATTTGTAATATTTAATTTGCATGTTATTCGTCCATAGTCCCCACAGCCGCTCCAGAGGATGTAGCCGTAGGAGTGATGAACAACACCATGGTGAAGGTCAGATGGGACCATGTTCACAAGGACAAACTCAATGGACATCTGGGGGGCTACAGGGTAATTCCGCACCAACGTGTTTCGCTTTGTAGCCATGGTTTAAAGGCCAGTGACCCCTTTTTTGACCTCAAAGCTCCTCTTGTTTCCCAGCAAGCTGTCACAGCTATCCACATGTATTAATCGATGGTGGTATTTTACTCATCAGCTGTATTTCACTACCCATGGACTAATCTAATCTCATGTACTTACAGATAAGCTTTTGGAGGCTTCGTAGTCTGCTGTACTCAAAGAAAACACATGGTGACAAACACACATTGACATTCTCAGGCGAGAGGAACGATGTGGTGGTCACAGGGCTTAAGCCGTTCTCTGAATACAGCCTCATTGTCATGGCCTTTAACAGCAGAGGAAACGGGCCTGGCAGTCATCCGGTCAGCTTCAAAACACCTGAGGGAGGTGAGTGAGGAGAGGACGTGTGTGAACATAATACATTTGGTTTTGTGAGTTAAGGCTTTTGCACAGATTTTCCCCCCCGATTTGCAGTCTGGATGAGACGCTAGTTGATGAAAGTCAGAGCCAGTCTGTGGGTTTTGGCAGTTGGATTTGACAGATTTCACAGAATATCACATCATGTACTTTAAACACAGACTCTGATTTTTTTAGCTTCAGACTATCTGTCCAGTTGAAGCATATCAAATATATTTGATATTTAGAGCCTACTTTAGAACACACATTGTTTTCATTTGTCATGTTTCTGTGTGAGTTTATTGCTTTTGAAACGACTTTAAAATCTGGTAGTGTGTAATCCTCAGTCATTTAGTCTACAGTATAATGCCCAGTTGTTCTATGTAACCAGTTCCAAGTCAGCAAGTGTATGATGCCTAGTGTTAAGTTAAAATATGTTCCAATTTTAAAAGTCGAGTAGTGTGTCCAGCCTTTAGTTTACCTTAAAAGACATGCTATGTTCCAATTTGCATACTATACATCCTAAATAGTATTCGAAATTAGATTTAGTGTGTCCCAAATCGTAGAATGTTGCAAATGCATGCTCACTCTAATGGCTAATTACAATTAAGTATAAAAAGTGTTAAAAATCATGTCAGATGTGTGAGACTTATGGTTAAGTAGAGATATTTAGATGAAGGGGTTTGAGTGATTAATAATCAATATATAACATAATAATAAAAATAAAAATGATTTGCATTATATTTAAACTGCAGCAAGATTGTGAACATTTATAAAGATAAGTTTGGTCATTAACTTGCGTCATGCACAAGTTATTGACTGGCAGATCAACATGCTACATAATCTTTTCTCCAAAATGGTAGGAAATTAAATAAAATTAAATATGGAAGATATGATTGACAGGGCAGTTTAAATGGTAACAGGATGCACCTAACAAAGCGACAGTGAGGTCCGTTAAAGACGCAATTATGACAAAGTAGTATTTCCCAAATGTTGCATGCTCTTCTGCTAACACTCAAAATTTAATATTTTTTATCTTCACAAAAAGAGTACATATTTTTAGAGCATAGTATAAGTAGGTTAATTGGGATGGAACAGTTGGCTCTGGTTTGTCATGTGACCATTCTAGTCACATGTCAAGTGACTAGAATATTTGGAAACA
This sequence comes from Sinocyclocheilus grahami, assembly GCF_001515645.1. Classification (NCBI taxonomy): domain Eukaryota; kingdom Metazoa; phylum Chordata; class Actinopteri; order Cypriniformes; family Cyprinidae; genus Sinocyclocheilus; species Sinocyclocheilus grahami. The sequence goes on along the minus strand of NW_015505445.1, from coordinate 410,785 downwards.
AGTTTGAATACTTGGAAATGCAAATGAGATACCTTTGATGTAGGGGAAGAAAGAAAGTCACAAAGTTTTGGATTGAACAAATGAATAATAATGACCATTTTTGTGTGAAACGTTCCTTTAAATTATTAATATATCTGTCAACTCTTTCTTTCATTCCCTACCTTCAGTTCCTGGTCAAGTATCTGCTTTCAGTGTCACAAACATCCAGAAACACAAGGTCACCTTGACCTGGTCTCCTCCGGTTGACACAAATGGACTCATAATTGGCTACATCCTCCAATATCAGCTAAGTATGTGAACATTGCATTTCTAATTTGCTCATAACCCTCGCTATGAACGTCTGCATCTTGCTGTGAGGGTTATGTGCTGGGGTTTGAGTAAACCGCCTTTATTTCTGATATTCATTTTTTATGTGGCCCATGACACAGCAGCATTATTGGTCATTACAGTGATTCTACAGAGAAACTACACACCACTGAATTTGCATTGAATGTTTTTAGACTCAGTTCATGTCATTTAAAGTGCCAGAGCGTACAGAAGGTAATTTTTTTATGGCACAGAGAGCATAAAAAGGTTATTGCCCTGTGTCAACATGTTGCCTGTGATGCAGTTGAGGATTTGGACATACAAAAACAGCAAAGTTCTCTTTGATGATTCATGTCTCATTACATCGAGTGATGCCTACGTCTCACCACTAGGAGATATTGTTGTGCCACCTACCTTAGGGTTGGCAGCTGCATCTTATATTCAACAGAGACTTCAGTGTTATGAACATAACTGTACAGGACCTCAATAAGACACGGTTGTATATTTGCTAAATGATTTATGGAAAACAATTACTTTGACTTGTTAAAGTTGCCTCACTCAATTTGCTTATTTTTATGATACAGGTAGATATATATCGAATTGAAGGCACACTAGTGAATTAAACAGCTATTTACTGCATGCTAATAGAGTATGATTTGGTTTTAATTAGGATTTACAGTGAGAAACACTGCTGATTACATAAATGTAGAAGGTTTACAATGCACATCGTACTAGTAGTTAAGTGATGCATTATAAGGAAAAGCAAAACATTGTGAAGCATATCTGTAAATATCAAGGGATAAAGATTTTGATATTTAAACTGTAATGGTAAAATGAAGAATCATTGTAGCAAAACCATATAAAAATAATTTTAGACCAATCAGAAGTCACTGTAAACTGGTTGCATGCAAGCATCAGCAGCACTCAACACTGAAAAAAAAATGATTAATGGAATTTACTAAAAAAAATGTAAGGTAAGTGGTTGCAATCAAATTATTTTAGCTACATTTAAATAAACAAATTTAGTTGGCTAACTTTCAACATATTTTTTTTATTAAATGTAGCTAAAATAAATAGTTTGCAACCACTTACCTTAAAATAATGTAGTATCATTTTTTCAGTGAAGCCTGGTTAATACTATGACTGAGTTTTAATTAGTATTTTTAATTTATTTTCCAGTTAAAATATCAAAAATTCTTGAAACAAGAAATCAACTATATATGTAATATTAAAAAAGAAAAAGAAAGAAAAATTAAAAGAAAAAAAATTATTGAAAAATCTTGTTTTGAAAGATATTTTAATTACAAAAAAAAATAAAAAATAATA
>NW_015505445.1:374146-408971 GCF_001515645.1 Sinocyclocheilus grahami | reverse complement strand
CACACACACACACGATGCGCAAAACTCCGCATTTGAACAGTCAATAGCAAATACTTAAACTAATAACGAAACAGTAGCTGATTCAGAAGCGCCAGATTGTCATAGCAAAGTCAGAATTACTTCCTCTCCTAGGTTCACAAAACAGACGTCCATAAAATGCATTGCTGTTCTGTTGTAAGTAATTTTAAAGATTCCTAAATGCATCTACTTTCGGAAGGCCAAATAAAGTGCTTTTGCTTTCGCCTAGAAACACACAGAGTCTCTCTGACATGGCTGCTTCAACACTAACTGCAGTTACTGAAACCACGCCTTCTTTCTTTGCGTGCACATTTGGGCGGCATTATGCAAATATTTCCACATAGGGATGTAGATATGTGGGGGCGAGTTAGAACGAGCCGTTTTAGGGGGACGTGGCAGAGTCTTAACTTTGATAAAGAATATCTCTTTGGTTTTGAGACTTTAGTCTTTGCAACTTCAGGGATCTTATCTATGCACAATCAGCTTGTAACACTCCAAAGAGAAAGGAAAACTTGAAATCGCATCATATGACCCCTTTAAATAATTTAAGTTATCTTATGTCACTTAGAGGTCACATGACATGCAGGCTAACAAAACAAAATATTTAAGTATTTTTAGTAAGCATTTTATTTTGATTTGTTTTTATTTTAAATGTATTTAATGGATGGGTTTAATGAATTATTAGCTTTTTGAACTCCCTGCAGTTCCATCACAAACCCCAATCTGGGAAACCCTGGTCTACTGTACCTGATCATGGAAAAGACATTTGTGACCCCGGTATACTATTGTGATCAAGCCGACACCCTTTCTCGCACTGACTGTTCTACATGCATCATATCACAGTATAACACCAGGCTGCGCGTGTGCACCGCTCAACACGCAACCAGATCCCAGCAGGAATGATGACAAAGCTGATTATGATGCATACAGTCTGGGAGGCCTCGTCAGCTAATTGTGTTTGATGCTGCGGCTGATCATTGAGGCCAAGTGTCAGGTTGCGTATTAAAAGAAACAACATTTTCATCAGGAGAGCTTGCTAAAACCATTCTGCTCCCTTTGAAGTGGGCTCATTGAAGTCCCCTTGAAGAAAGTGGTAAGCAAAATGCTGGCAAGAGAGCACACAGCTGTACCCATCGAATGGAAAATAGCAACTGGGATTAAAGAGCCACTGCACAGATGGCCAGCAGCCAGATCCAACTATGCTAAAATCACACAGAGTTAACAATTCACACATTGTGAATTACTGAGGATTCAGAAACAGTGTTTTTTTTTTGTTGTTGTTTGAAAGACTTATTGGGAATTATTGGGAGGAAAGGGGGAAATGTTGTAGTGCAGATCCAAACCTATTTAAACAACATAAGCGCAATAGCTCAATAACACATAATGAGCACATGGACAAGAAATTATGTTTTAATTGGTAGTGCCCAATTCGGTACACAAGTGCTTCCTGACTGACTGACAGCTACTTTCAAATGCACATATGCTTATGTCTGTGCATCATATGTAAATAATGCTTGTTCCTTGTTGTGATGTGTGAAAGGTCAACTGCAGTTCTTGCCAGGGTTATTAATGCAAACACAAGAGGTTTGTCATGAGTGAATGCAAAAAAAGAGAGAAAATCTGATTTGTGTCAAAATATTGAAATATTGTGTCTAATATATAACACCAAGGCAATGACATTGTTTTTTCATGCAATACTCAATTTAGAGATTTTGGGTTATTTTGCTTCCATAACGTCTTCAGACTAGTGGAAAGAATCCACCCAAAATACACATTTAAGTGTTTTGTTTTTTTACACTTTGTCTATTTGTGCTTTGTAGATTTCAATTACAGTACATATCTTTACAGGTCGTTTTCTCAAAATGAGAAATTTGTTCTCATGCGCTGAGCCAGAAATCTCCACTTCAGTAGCACTTACATACATACTCTGTACATACTTTTTCAGAGGGGTTTGTTCATAAATCATTTTCCTGATTTTTTCCCCCCTAAAAATATGATAAAAATTGTATTTCTTTACTGACCGTTGACAGTTATATATATGTATAACATTTAAAAAAAACTTGTAATACAAAATTAAATGTGTTAATGTACTGTGATAAATTAACTGGGGAAGTGTGACGTAGGGTATTAGTTAAAAAAAGGACCCTATTCACCAGTGGTGTTTAGCCTTATTTTATTCCTTTGTTCCCTATTGCTGACTGTTTACCAATACTTGCTTGGAAAAACTTGCTTTTTTAAAAATATTTATTCATATTTGACTCAATTAAAGAAGTGTGTTCAGTGGCGTATTAATATTTTATTTGTAAAATATCAAAATAATTAATATAATACAATTAATGTTTAAATATTTATTTATATATTATGTAATCAAAAAATAGCCATGACCTAGTCCACACAATAACATTGTGATACTTTTGCATCATACCATAAGACATAGTATTATGACAACCTTATTGTTGTCCACTACCAAATTTTGGGTATTGTGACAATCCTAGTGCAGACTGTAAGTCTGTGTCTGTCCAAAAAAAAAATATATATATATTTTGACCTCTGGCTCACTAAACACTTCTGACTTTTCAATGACATGGCCTTCCTGCTACCAGTCCAGCTGAGCGACCAAACATGACACATGATGAACACATGTCGCTTTGCTGCATAGCTTTCTTTCTTGTTTATAATTTGTGTGATCATCCAGGGATTCTAATGTGTGGAACTATTAATTTGTTTAGAAATGTGCCATACCTTGCATTGATAGCATGCTCTGTTTCCTTTTCCTGTTTAGTAAATGATACAGAGGAACTAGGTTCTCTGACGACCCTCAACATCTCTGCTGACGGCAGTAAGCTGCACCTCCAGGATCTGGAAGCACTGAGCAAATATAAGTTTTACCTACGGTGCTGCACGCGTGTGGGCTGTGGACCAGCTGCCAGCGAGGAGCGCACCACTGTCCCTGAAGCGAGTGAGTACGAGTGGCAGCTGTTCAGGGGTGGGGGCGTCTCAAGGGAGTCAGCCTGTGGCATTCCAAAGGACAGGAAATCTGGCTCTCTGGCATGGATGACCAAGTTGCTGTCATGGGCATCGACCCGGCGAATGCAGGGAACATTATTTCGACCTCCCATCTCACCAAGCTTTTCATATGCCCATCTAAGCATTTCTTTACAGCTAAACAATATCATAACAGTGTGCGACTGGGCTGCATTAATCACTGTCTTGGAAGACCAAGCGCTTATTGATTTGGGGGTAAAAGCTTGCCTGCAAAAAGGAAGAAGAAATAATATGTTGCCTTTGGTGATGGAAATGTTGGATTGCTATTAATACAGACATATAAATAAGTTGGTAATCAACATCAAAAAAATATATTAAAAGAAAAAACCACACAACTGGGAATTTACAGCACTTTTATCATGATTAATGGTGCAAGCCACCATACTTATCATCGGCAGTTAGCAGATTGTTGATAAAGTGCTGTTTATTTCCGTTTCGCTGAGGGTTCATAAGGAAGTTGTGTTTACGGAAGAAATATGATCGAGATGAATATCCCAAGGCATAATTCCAGTATTCGGCAGAGTAATAGAAAACAGTCAAGAAAACAAATGACTGCTCTGATGTGAGGGGAGATATCTCTGCATTTCATATATTTTTCATATATTTCTGCACGTTACCATGGCAATACCATGTTTTTTGGCCATGAAACGTGGTGAAACTATTGCATTCTTTGAAGTAGCTTGGCTTCCATGTACATACCATAGTAAATTAACATGTCTAATATACAATATCAAACAAAAATACTGCCAACATTTTTTTCTTAAGTAAAGATACTACAGTCATTTTTTTTTTCATGCATTGGTCAGTTTTGAGATGTTGGGCTAGTTTGCGTCCATAACATGTATTCTTTTAGACTAGTGGAAAGAAAACATCCAAAATACACATTTAAGTGTACAGTTTATCTATTTGCATTTGTAGATTTCAGTTACAATTGCAGTTTAAAAGTATCATGGTATTTCCATGAATTTCTGGACATGTTACCATGGCAATATCCTATTTTTGGCCACAGAACATTCTTTGAAATACCTTAATTTCCATACAAATACCATGATAAAAGAATGTGTCAGTTTTTCCCTACTATATATATATATATCACATGGTATTTCCATCTGATACATAAATATGCCTTTCAAACCCATTCTTTAATAGTTTCATATTTCTGGTGTGACATTTAAAAATATGACATCATATTTTTAAATACTTTGGAATGGAATTTTCCAAGCTTCTTGCTATTGCATTCTCGCATTAATGCTTCGGTAACAGGCACTGCTGTCTTATGAACTAAAGTTGTCGTGATTTCACTGTCTTTCTGTCGTCCTTGCAATATGTCTTTTTCATTGCTTTATTGCTTTTGTTTTGCCAGCTTCAACAGATGTGGCCTCTTTCAACATCAGTATGAAGTCTTCTGTTTTCCTTTGCACTAGAAATAGCTAACACACTAGACTAGAGGATAAAATTGTAGCTGTATTGTATTGTAGGACTCTATCTTGAAAATGCATGTGTACTCAATCATTTTTTCATATAACAGCATAATGCTGTTTTAATTAATTAATTAATATTTTTTTTTATTTTTGCCCTGTCCTTGTGAGTCTAGCTGACAGTACACGTCTTCCATAGATGGTTGCTAAATTAGATAAATCTCACTATAACCTGTCATCTTCTCTACTGTATGTTGGTAGCTGAAGCTAACTGATTGATTCCATTTAATCCCATTCAATCCATTCACAAGATTTCTTGCATAATGCTATGGTTCAGCTAACACAGACCATTTTTATATTTCATTTAGTACTCGCTCATTTAGTACATCACATGGCTACCTCTTTCTTAGCCACATCACTCCCTTACAATAGTTCAAACCATTTAAAATACCGTCTTTCTTTTCAGGAAAATCCGGCTCACAATTTCCTCCAAGAAAAACCACAGTTTCCCCTGTGGCTAATGCTACTCTTTCTTCCATAGGTACTAAACCACACAAAAACAAGTCTGAAAAAAAAATAAACAATTTGAGATTTTATGCTAGTACACTCTACAAATATTCAGTTTTGTAATAATAGAAACATATTCAAAACTTTGGGGTTGGTAAGATTGTTTTTTTAATGTTTCTGAAAGAAGTCTCTTACAGTATGATCACCTAAGTTGCATTTATTTGATCAAAAATACAATAAAAACCGTAATATTGTGAAATATTATTACAGCTGTTTTCTATTTTAATATATTAAAATGTAATTTACAAAGCTGAATTTTCAGCACCATTACTCCAGTCTTCAGTGTCACATGATCCTTCAGAAATCATTCCAAAATGCTGATTTGATGCCCAAGAAACATTTCCTCTTATTGTCACAGTTTTTAATATTTTTTTGAAAACTGTGATATGATTCTGGGATAAATAAAACAGTTATTTACTGTCACAATTGAATGCCTTCTTGCTGAATAAACTATTAATTGATATTTTTAAAATAAGAAAATAAATGAAAATCTTACTGACCCCATACGCTAGTGTATTTATGGATGAAGTGTCAAGGTCTGATTTGTTGGGACTTATCAGACGACTGAGGAATAGTGCTGATGAAGGCTTTTAAATGGATAAGAGGAAGCGGTTTAAATTCTGTTGCTAAATTTTCCCACAAAAGTGGCTTTCGGGACTAGACTTGCAGGACTTGTGTGGCACGAGCTTTCCTCCCTCCCACTGTGGCAGCAGATGTGGACTGACAAACCTCCAGCTAGCTCGCTCAATATTTATAGCACTATTTCTATGTCAAGCAAAGGTGTCACACCGCACTGATGATTAACGCAATTTCTTCAATAACAGTGTGGATGGAAACGCATCACGATTAGAGGATGTCATTCAAGCATGGGGCGATGGGGAGGATAGCCGCAGCCCTTCAGTGCAGATGAATTTCTGAAAAGAGCCTGAGAATAAATGTGTTCCATTTGCATGTTTTCCCAATGGGAGAGGTGTTGTGTGATTGAGATGTGTGGTAATGAGTTTTGACAGCAGACAACAGTCTGCCTAATTGCTACACCTGAAGGTGATGAAAACACAAGTTATCTGTGATTGATATAGCTCCGGTGGCACGCCATGTAGGTAGCAATTGTCCAAGTCGAATACTTTTGGCTTCCTGAATAGAAACAGTGTACGCTGTATTCAGGTGTTTCTGCAGCTCTCAGAATTTAGTGACTGCGTAATTACTACTCTGCGACTCTGTCTAAAATTATCTCTTATTATTTCTACTTATTTCGCCCAGTGTAACGAGCACATCATTATTTCAGGTTGTTAATTAGTCATTTAATTACAGAAGACTCGCAGCTATGTTTCTGATGGAAATTAAACCACACTCTATCATCTGAAGATCTGCCATTTGTTTGACATCCCATCACTTGAATTTCTTTACACTGTGTCCTAACCAGCCGCGACACTTGGGTTTCCAGTGACAAGTAATTAGTCTGACCACAATGAAAGTAACAATGCTCTGCAATGCAACAATCTACCAGCCAATCAAAACACAATTATTGTTCACATGACAAAATTACAGTAGTTATGAGTTCCTACGTAGTAAAAAATGCCTTTGTCAAAGTGGTAATTATTTTGCATTAGTTTGGGCGCTCCAGCATTTCTTACTTCAATGGTTATGTCATATAGTAAAATATATTTATTTATTAAAATATATCTGTATTAAAAAACACATAATTTTCCACATAATGTACATTATTGTTTCTCCTCTATGCCCCGCCTTTCTGAAACTCGTCCATTTTTACAAAGCTCATCGGTCTGAAAAGCGAGGTGTACGCTGATTGGCCAGCTATCCAGTGCGTTGTGATTGGCCGAATACCTCAAGCATGTGACGGAAATGTTACGCCCCTTACCGTACTGTGATGCCGTCTCCCGGAGCGATGAGACAAAAAAATTTAAACCCATTATAAACGAGGAATTTGTTGCATCCAGTGGGGACATAATGGCTGATTATAATGACTTATACTGTCTTTTTATGTGTTGCGTTGCGTATCGCGTTGCATATCGCACTGCGTAAACATAAAACCATGTCTGCATTTGTGATTGGAGAAATGACAAACATCAAGCGCTATTCTACACTGCTCAAAACTCGCGTTTGAATCGTCAGTGGCAAATTCTTTAAATATAAAAATGTACTTACAGGCTGTGAGTCAGAAGTGCCAGACTGTCCTTGCAAAGTTGGAATTGCCCCACTTTATAAAACAGACACCAGCATTGTAGGCTAAATTCTCTCAGGAAACAGTCCTAGTCCTCCATAAAATGCACTGCACACATCTGAATATTTGGGTTGAACTGTTCTGGAACAGTGTTGTAAATACAACTTAACCACTGATTTCTAGTCGTGTCCTCTTTTGGAAGGCCAAACAAAGTAGTTTCGCTTTCACAACGAAACACACAGCGTCTCCACAACATGGTGGCGGCAGCAACAATACTACAGCGAGAATCAAAGTTAAGCCTTCTTTCTTTGCGTGAACATTTGGGCAGAGTTATGCAAATCTTCCCACATTGTGACATAGGCATGTGGGGGCGTGTTAGAATGAGGCGTTTTAGGTAGGCGTGGTTGACTATGAACTTTTATAAAGAATATCTCTTTGGATTTGAGACTTTAGTCTTTGCAACTTTACAGATCTTCTTTATGCACCAAGAGCTTGTAAAATCACATCATATGACCCCTTTAATGAATTAGTTATTATGAGGGTTTCCATTTGAAGCACGTTATTTCATCTGAGGATATAAACAACTCAATGTTTTTATTTATTTATTTTGTATTATTATTATGATAATTCCAAGTTGACATGAAGCTGCACAATATTTTGTTATGTGGAGTTGGATTTAAACCAATCAGATTTCCTTGTGGGCGGGGCTACCTACTTAAAAACAGGATGTGTAATAAACTTTACATAGAAAATTCGCTTTTATTGTTTTCTCTGGTTTCACACCTGGTTAGGACAGTATTAAAGACCGTTCACACCTAGAACAATAACTAAAATGATAAAGAAAACTATAACGATAACTATATTAGCATCCACACCCATGTACAATATCATTGTGTTTATTATAAGCATGTACTGCAGTTCTGTTGTCTGCCACTGTAAAAGCTTGAGTAATTTAAAGCAGGATGGATTCTGATTGGCTGTCAATGTTTTATTGTTCATCAGCTGGAAAAAACAAATATTTTGAAAGTGATTCCAATATATCCTGTCTCTGTTCTGTTATTGCTATAATTGCGGTGACTCTGGTATTCTTTAAATTTAGAATGATTTTTAAAACTATAACTTTATAGTTATCATCCTTGGTGTGAATGGGCCTTTACTGAAATACCTTTTTGTTTTGCAGTGCATTGCAACTTGAAAATGCATTACAAGTCAAAAAATTATGGCTAGGCCAGTAAGCATAATTTCGTTGAAGTGATGTCTGGCAAAGTTCATATATTACATCAAATATAAAGAAAATAAAGAAGGCACTCTTTCTTCTCCAAGTCATCTAACAAGCAACCCTTCCTCATGTCATTTACAGTACTAACCCTCTGTGTCATTTCTCTCTTTTCTCAGCTGTGTTGAATATTAGCACCTCAGTTAGTCACAACTTTGCAAATATCAGCTGGATTCCAGGCACAGAGCAGACGGAGTCAGAGTTATATGTTGCCTTTATGAACAACCGTAAGCTTTTAGTATTTCTCACTCTTGTCTAAATTCTCCATAGTGTTTGTGTAGTCACAGTAAATTAAATAAAAGTTCATTAGTGATTTGTCTTTAGAGCATAATCATAGACTTAGAAGTAGATATATAGATTTGTAATAATAATTTATACCATATATATATAAAATATAATTATTTAGGCTGTCAACTGTGTTTTTTTTTTAGTAAATTACATATAATCTTGATGGAATTTACAAATACCTATAGATTCAATTTCCAATTGTGTTACTTTTTTTAAAGTATTACTTTTAAATGTATACCATGTTAATTTGGCAGCCATAATAATTTTTTTACCTCCCCCCATATACATAATTATGTGTATATATAGTACAGGTTTCTTAGTATACTAACACCACTTCACCCACTATGTACATCCTGTAGGTGAAGGTAACTGGAAGATTTCCGATGCGCTAAATTCTTCTAAGACTTTCCACATCATTGAAGGGCTCGAACCTGGGACTGAATACACAGTGCGTCTTATGACTAAAAGCTGGGTTGATAATTCTAGTATTTTTGAAGACGTTATCAGGACCAGTGCTAAAGGTGAGAAGAACGTAGTCTACCGAGATGACAGAAATGCAAAGCAAAATCGGCTTTTTCTCTTCTTTTCCCATCACGTCAAGAGTTCCGAGCAAAATCCTGTGATAAAATTGTCATGCGTGGTGTGCCTCATGTCCATCCCAGAGCATGTGTTCTGTGGATTTGATTAAAGGAATTATGCTTTATCAGCCTCTGCCATTGAGTAATTAGACGTGCAGGCTGGCAGTTTAATATTAATATTTGCACATTTCCATTCTAGAGTTTGCCTGGTGTCTCTCATTTAGTGTAAGATGTTCTCAGTGGATGTCAACATTCAATGAAGTGTCCTCAGGAAATGTCAAACTAAGAGAATGTTTTGTCTCTCACAGGTCTGGCCAGTATTCACGGAGGCATCTCCAACCAGGGCTGGTTCATCGGGCTCATGTGTGCCATAGCTCTTCTCACCCTCATAGTGCTCATATCATGCTTTGTGAACCGAAATAAAGGCGGAAAGTACTCAGGTATTCTCTCACACAATGAAACAAATCAGTTGCTGCAGAAAATTGCAGAGTTCGTTTGTGAATGTGAACTGAATCTGCTAAACAGCAGTCAGAAAACACTTGCAAATGTCTAAACTGTCTGGAGATTTTCTTTTAAGAATAAAAAAGCCAAAAGGTTTAACAAGAAGTAAAAAACACACTGAAAGTAAGACGGAAAAACATTATATATCACATTCACACCTCGATCATCACAGTAGCACATGAAACATGTTAATGCGTTTATATTTGTGACCCTGGAGCACAAAACCAGTCTTATGTTGCTGGGGTATATTTGTAGCAATAGCCAAAAATTCATTGTATGGGTCAAAATTATAGATTTTTATTTTATGCCAAAAATCATTAGGATATTAAGTAAAGATCATGTTCCATGAAGATATTTTGTAAATTTCCTACCGTAAATATATCGAAACTTAATTTTTGGTTAGTAATATGCATTGCTAAGGAATTCATATTTAGATTTTTTTTGCGCCCTCAGATTCCAGATATTCAAACAGTTGTATCTCAGCCAAATATTGTCCAATCCTAACAAACCATACATCAATGGAAAGCTCGTTTATTCAGCTTTCAGATGTATAAATCTCAATTTTGAAAAATTTACACTTAAGACTGGTTTTGTGGTCCAGGGTCACATTTAGAACGTTTTGCACATCTTCGTTGGGAACTGCAAATTGGGTTTGACTCAAGGTTCTACCCAATAACATTGTTGTCCTTCTAAACTGCAGTAACCTTTACAGCTGTGAAATTTTTCAAATTACTGTACAGAAACAGCATGAGCCAGATCTGTTCATTTACATGTGTTAAAATGAACTTGCAGATGTGCTTGCTGATGCAGTACAATTTTAATAATCTTAATGAATGAAAAAAGTTGACAGAACAGCTGGTATGAAATGTAGTTACAGGCTAAACTTAAATTACTTTTACGTACATGTATTTATGTGTGAAAAGGAAATTTTAACTATTTACAGCATTTCCTGATAATTTCTTAATTTCTTGATTAATTAAATGCACGCTATACACACACACACACACACACACACACACACACACACACCCTGTTTAAAAGTTTGGGGCCAGTAAGATTTTTTTTTTAAGATCAATTACTTTTACGTACATGTATTTATGTGTGAAAAGGAAATTTTAACTATTTACAGCATTTCCTGATAATTTCTTAATTTCTTGATTAATTAAATGCACGCTATACACAAACACACACACACACACACACCCTGTTTAAAAGTTTGGGGCCAGTAAGATTTTTTTTTTAAGATAGTAATACCTTTATTAAGAAAGAATGCTTTAAAATGATCAAATGTGACAATAAATACTTTTACTGTCTTCCAAATAAATAAATATTACAGAAATATTAGGCAGCACAACTGTTTTCAATATTGATAATAATAAGAAACTTTTTTGAGCATCAAATCAGCATATTAGAATGATTTATGAAGGATCATATGGCACTGAAGATTAGACTAATAGCTGCTGAAAATTTAAATTCAGCTTTGCCATCACCGGAATAAATTACAAAAAATATATTAAATCAGAAAATATGTATGTAATATTAAACAATATTACTGTTTTTACTGTATTTTTGATAAATGCAGCCTTAAGACTTTCGTTAAAAACAAAAATTCTTACCAACCCCAAACTTTTGAATGAGTTGTTTTGAGATCGAGCGAACAAAAGATTACACAGTAAGATGATGGTAAACAATCCGGTTTAGTTGAAAGACACTTATCTTAAGGCCAGCATTAAATGCGTCTCTTGTTTTATTAATCATTATTTCTTTCATTCAGCGATCCAATAGCAATCTCTTTGAGAACTGTGTTTGTAGTGACAATTATTAATCTGAAATATTTTAGGCAGATTATCCGAGACGTGTTCATGATGAAGGCTGAACTCTAGATGTGCCTGGTTCGGTGTCTTGCGTTCCACTATTTGAAACACAAGGCTTGTTTTACGCAGATGTCAAACAGTGTGTGAATGCATGAGCTTCACGGTTTGAGTGAAGATAATGCATGCTCAAATGCACCCATCCTCCTTCAGAATCGCATAAGTTTTAATATTTCTATGATATCAGTTCTTCCACTGGGTGTGGGGCTGGTGGTTTCATGCACTGTGTGTTTGAAACAGGAATGAATTGTTATGCTGGAGTGTTTCTCTGTTGCTATTTTAAAGGAGTTGTTCACACAATAATGGCAATTCTGTTATTATTTACTCACCCTCATATAGTTATAAACCTGGATGTTCTTTTAATGTTTTGTTTTATATTATTTCTATTTCAGCCATTCTGAAGACAAGTAGATTTGTGTAAGGAACAGACAAAGTCATTATTCATTGTTAATTATTCCCTTTGTCAAAATGAATAACATAATCAACTTTAAAACGACATTAGTTTGTACGTTTGTTATTTGTTAAACACATTTTGATATTGAATGTTGGGCACAAACAAGGGCTAAATAGTCTCCTCATTATATTATAAGTAAAGCACAACTTAAATTTCTAATTTTTTCCTCACACAAACTTTACATATGACTTTAGAAGACTTAACGTTCAAAAGTTTGAGGTCAGTAAGATTTTTTTTTAATGTTTTTGAAATAAGTCTCTTATGTACATCAAGGCTGTATTTACTTGATCAAAAATAATGTAACAAAACCAGTAATATTGTGAGTTATTATTGCAATTTAAATTATTTTTTATTAATAAATAAATAAACAAATTTATTAAATTATTATGTACATATTATACTAATACTTTTTTTTTAATAAAATGTCGTTTATTTTAAAAGCTGAATTTTCAGCAGTCATTTTGTCTTCAGTGGCACATGATCATTCAGAAATTATTCTAATACGCTGATTTGGTGCTCAAGAAACGTTTATTACAGCATTTATTTTGAAACAAATTTTCTGTAACATTCTGTAACATTAGTGTGATATTTGATCAATTAAATGCATCCCTGCTAAATAAAAGTATTAATTTCTTACCTTCCTATTAATTTCTTAACTTTTTTTGTTTTGTTTTGTTTTGTTTTTACTGACCCCAAACTTTTAAACAGTATTGTGTATAATTGAAATTGAATGCACATATGGACTGTCTATCTCATGTGGGCTAATTGTATATTTTATTATGCTTTTTTGGATTCATTTTGGAGATTGGCAGGTCATTATTAATTGTATGGAAATAGTTGCATGATGATTATTTATAATTATTATAATTTTTTTTTAAATGGGTTCAGAACAAATGATGTGAGTGAGTACATAATGATACATTATCTAGCTCCTCTATATCTACTAGAGGAAGGTACTGGTTTAGCACTAGACCAATCAAAATTAACAAAGACAGCCAAACTCAGTTATGTTTCCATTGTCTTACACAGTGATAATGATGAGAAACCACTGAAAAGCAGCCAGCATTCATTGAATGGTGACTTGAAAGGAGGGGACAGTGGAGACAGTATGGTGGACTACGGCGACGAGGACGCTCACTTCAACGAGGACGGCTCTTTTATTGGAGAATACTCCGGACGCAAGGAGAGGGTCTCCATGGAAATCAAGGGAAACAATCAGAGCACAGCATAATGGACCACGGACAATTTATTTTGTTGGACAAGCTCTCACAAAAGGTCAGTGAAAAGGAAACAGAAGGAAAAAAGCGCAACATAACGGCACCCGAAGGACATTTTTGCAAATAATGTGTTATTGTCAAACTCTCAGTCATACTCACATCATTTTACAAAGCTTAGTTTGTTTTGCACACTGTAACTGATCAATCATGTCAGTTGTGTATACTTTTGTGGGGTGTTTTTGTATTAAATATTTGAAAATCATTGGTGACTTTGGAGCTACCAGAAAGTTTGCTAAAAGCAAACGCTGTACACCGTTTTTGCTTTCTTCGTGTCATCATGTAGCCAAGCAAGTTTTATGTCAGGGTATGAACTTTGTATTTTATTTTTCGTTGGAAGCAAATATTATTGACATTTTATATTTCAGATACTGTATACTGTGCATTCATTAAATGTGGGAATATTATGTGTACAAAGGAGTTGTTGGTTAAATAATTGTAATTTCTGTCGAAATCCAAAAAGCGAAAGGCAACATAAGGGTTGACACAATTAATCACATGCTTTGTTGAACATTTTTGCATTGAACTGATTATTATTAACGGTTCGTGCTATACTAACAAGCTGCATAGCCATATTCAGTACCATATAAACCCTACAGTGAGTCTTCTGCTCTTAACCCATTAGCCATAAATCAGTATATCATCAACTAGGCACACACTCAATATTCATATTTAAAAAAAAAAGACGCCTCTTTTGCCTTAGAATGACCTTGATGTTCTGGAAAGTATGACGTAATGAATCACACTCTCATGGATTCCGTGAAACAGAGTTGGATTTCCAAAATTCCACATTGGCATTAAATCCTATGAAATAGTTGTATCCATAAATGGACAATTCAGAAACAACACAAGTCCTCCAGAAAATGCATTTTTATTTGTTTTTGCAATGGCTCCACATAGAGTCAAACTCAGATTCTGTACAATGTTTCTGTAAATTCTGTTTGCATGTTGAATGAGGTTTGTGTGCAGATTTGACATTAAATTGTATCATTTTTCTTCACTCTGGGTTTGCTGAATGCAGCATCACAGCCTTTTGCATCTTGAACCTTGTGTGCTGATTAATGCCCGATTGCATGTAACCTATTGTGGTGCTTTTATGAACGTGCGGAAAACATCTTACATAGCTTTCATATTCCAGGCCCACTGCTGGATACATTAAGGTAAATGCTGACTGAGGGTGACAAGGACTTTAAAAAACACTGGAGTTAACAGAGCAAAAAGTATTGGATACTGCAAAGAGTCTATGAAAAGATATATCGTAAGTAAAGATCTATAAAATAGTACATCTCTTTGAGAGCTACGCACCATAGATTCTGCTATATTCCTGGAATATGGTTTTACCAAGCATATCAGACATTGTTCTCAATAAGCTTTCATCCCAGAGGAAGTCAATGTATTTGGCTGTAAGAACATGGATGTGCTCTGTCAGGGAAATAACCTCAGTGAAAGTGTTGGAGCAGTTTGAAATGAGACAATGGGAAGAAGAAGAGAGGGGTCAGCCACTCTTCTGATGTGTTCAGCATATACAGATACGGCATCTCGCAGCAACACAGAGATATCAATTATGCAACATTTTTTACTGAGTGAGCAGCCTGAGGATACAATAGATGAAATCCACTAAATAAAAAGCTGAAATTGTATTAGAAAGCCCAAATATCTGCCTCTGTGGAGCAACACAATAAAATGAAAATATTTGCAACTTCAATTATAAGGTAGGAGATAGACAGACAGACAGACAGACAGACAGACAAGTAGATAGATAGATAGACAGACAGACAGACAGGTAAGTACATACAGCGATAGATAGATAGAAAGACAGGTAAGTACATACAGCGATAGATAGATAGAAAGACAGACAGGTAAATAGATAGACAGACAGACAGACAGACAGACAGACAGACAGACAGACAGACAGATAGATAGATAGATAGATAGATAGATAGATAGATAGATAGATAGATAGATAGATAGATATTTGTCAAAAAGTGTCCTTTCCAAAAGTCTTACTGTACATCTGAAAGAATAGATGAAAGCTTAATTCATCATAATTTTTCTCTTATGTAAAGCAACTTCAGCAAAGTAAAGAAGAAGCAAAGTAATCTCTCAGAATAGCTTTTATTTGACTACTGATACAACTGAAGGTTAACTCAATGATACATTTAGTGCTTGAGTGTTTTGGTCAAGGTTTGGCTGGTTAGCATGACCCAGTTTGCCCCTGCTGAGATCATGCACATTCTTGCAGCAGCACCATCAACCAATCAGTTCCTTGCTGTTGCAGAAATATCTGGACATTTTTACATTTCTAAAAAAAAAAAAAGCAATTTTGTCATATCTTTATTAAGAACTTATTTCAAGCACTGAGTCAACTTTGTAAAAACTCATTTTATTTTCATTACCCAATCCTTAGCTTGAGACTTATGCATTGGCTTTACAGTACACATGAGATCTGCATCCTCACAATCTCTTTATACACTATCTCTATAATTCACAACTTCGCATTTCACTCTCCTCAAATTCTCACATTTTCTATGTGAGCTGAATTTCATTACTGCTATCTTTCACACGTAACCAGAGTTATAATTTCTCTCTCCCCTGTTAGCATTTATTTTTCTTTTGGAAACTGAAACATATACTAGTGCAATGCCTACATTTTCTATAATCAATTTTGCATTACATAGAGAAACATTAGATGAAGCTTCTGCAGCATCCAATCAACAGCCATCTCGTTTTTACAATTAGGAGTCTAGATAGCAGCCTGACCCAGAGATGCTGAAATATTTGTGTATTTCATTTATTTAAATTTCTTGCATGTAGCTAGAGACAGACCTCAAGTGAAGATGAGGCCGCAGCGTAGTGCTCACAGAGACAGTGTATTGACTGTATTTTCTGCAGTCTCTGTCTTCATTACTTGCTGGAGCTTAGCAATGCATATTTTCTTTTGCTTTAAAATGTGATACCTAAAATAAAAGAGCAAGTTTCAAATTAATGATAAATATGGCTAAAGTTTACTGGCCGAGTAAGTTACACTTATACAGAATTTACACTAAATAAATACAGATATTTGAGTTAAAATAATATAATATTACTTGTATATTATCGTAAATGTTCTTCTAAGAAAAAGATTAATTACTATTACAATGCCCAAACATTTGACCTAGCAACACAATGGACACTGTAACAATATGAGGACTTCATTAATGGTGCGTGAAGCACAGTTCTCACAAGTTACTTTCAAACCAAGCCGTTTTTTGTTGGTCAGTGTGGCAAATTCACATGTCCAACTTGAACACCAGTGAAATCTGAGTTGAGAACTTTTTTCGCCATTGTGCGAAACTCCATTTGTGCAGGCACATGTACAGTACCATTGTTCTGCAAATTTTTGTGGGCAAAATTCAGTAATTTCAATTGGAATTACATGATTTTGCATGAGGATAACAGATTTCACCACTGGTTCAAGTTGGTCATGCAGATTTGCCATAGTAACCAACAGAAAAGGTTTGAAAGTTACTTCTGTGTGAGATGTGCGTCACGCATTTCTGCAAAATTTGGCTGATGTGACTGCATTTTAAGTGTGACTGCACTTTTAGAATCAAGTATTCCGATGTTGCTGATACTCCAAGATATTGGTTTGTATATGTTCTGGAAGAAGGGACCAGACTGCAACCAACAATTTGTTTCAGAACACATGGTGTGACTGACACATACCAGATGCTTATGGTGAGGTGAGAATTGATTCAACAATGGCAGTGTAAGACTAAAAAGAACTGTAGAACCGCCTGGTGCACACTGAACTTCTAGATGTCTCATACAACTTTGAGAATACAACCTTTTTAGTTCTGAAGACAATGTTACTTTCCCATTTGAGGTTTTTAGTAATGATGGCTCCAAGGAACCTTAAAGTCTAGACTGTAGTGACAGTTTTGGTGATTGAGACCATCAGATTGAGAAGCTCTGGAGATATCTACTGACTTCATAGCATTTATCTGCACCAGGACACCAGATGTTCTACCTCCTTTCTTTATAAACAGGTTAATTACAGTCGCTCATAAGGCCAATCAGTGTGATTACGATTATTTGTGATTATGTGTCAAATATGTAAACAATTTACCATGCTACCTGAATATGCTTATTATTAATTATGTTGCTAGGCAGCTGATTAAAAAGTCCTCAGATTATGGAAGACAAATACAATGT
Source organism: Sinocyclocheilus grahami (assembly GCF_001515645.1). Lineage (NCBI taxonomy): Eukaryota > Metazoa > Chordata > Actinopteri > Cypriniformes > Cyprinidae > Sinocyclocheilus > Sinocyclocheilus grahami. The sequence goes on along the minus strand of NW_015505445.1, from coordinate 391,305 downwards.
AGATCATGTTGGTTGTATACATACTTTCATTAATATGACCAGTGCCTATACCTCATAATGATTAATCTGTTTCTGATATGGTGCATGGCATACAAATAAACACCCGTGTTTATTTGACAAACGACTTGACAAAAATGCTAGCAAATGATTTCATTATACTGCCTTCAAAAAACAGGGAGCATATATAGCTTTATATAGCCACATCATTCCAATATTTCCTCCTTGTTGATTCACAGGGGTAATTAAATTAAATGTAGTCAGACTCTGATGCCATATGCATACCTCGCTGCCTCGATGGAGTGGGAAGGGCAGACTCAGTAAAATACCATTACTCAGATAAATAGAGCTAATTGAGCAAAACAGGTATTGGCTTTATTGAACAATAAATCAGATGCCACCCTCCCCACCAAGAAGCAAAGGAGGAATTTAGAGATCACTACTGCCTGCGACAACACTGCTTAATTCATGCAATTAATGTGTGTATTAGAGGTTTATGAATGTGCTATGGAGAGACAACCAGAATATATAATCCATAGTCATAAACAGAAACACCCAAGTGAGTGTGTTTTCAACAGGGTGTTATAATGTACTATTGTGCTTTGAAGAAACAAGCTATCAAAAATTCAAAGCAATTTCCAGGCTTTTAATTTCTGTATGAAGACCTTAGCAAAAGCAATCAATTGCTCTGCTCCAAAACTTAGTGAGCAGCTTATAGAGGCAATATTTCAAGGCATCAAAATGTAGGAAGATGCTGGATACACTGCGGCAAGCTCAGTGGAAAAAAATTATGATCAGAGAAATGTCATTCATGTTTTTTTTTTATAAAACTAACATTAAATACAACACAATTACAATTATTTAACCTATTTGTGTACTATACACTAAGGAAATCTATTAAACCATTTTATTTTCAAATTAATTTGAAATGTTAACATTAAACTATTGGAATCAATTAATTTATATAGATAACTTTCTAAGCAAATAGTATGTGAAGAGGGTCTGTGGTATAAAAACTAGTTTTTCTGAAAATCTCTATAATGCAACACTGTTTTACCACACACTCAAACTTTTCCAGCCCTTAGAGATGTACTTACTTTTACCCAGCAAAGACAGTATGTACGGTTGATCCTTTGGCTGTGTTTGGAACCAGAGGGCCATGGCTACAACATTAGGGGCCATTCACACAGAATGCGTTTTTGCTTTGAAAAACACTAGACATAGGCAGGGGAATGGGGGAAAGAATGCAAGGTCTCAAGGACTTTTTTAAAAGCTTCTTTTCATTTCTGCTTCTTTTGTCTTTTGCAGCATCTTGTGCATGATGCAGCATTTTTAGAATGCTGTTTCAAGCGCGAGACACTGCAAAAGATGTGAGAGGCAATTGAGTGCAATTGTCAAAGATGTTCATCTACACTGCGTGAAAAACAATGGAAAAGTAGCACAATGGAATGGAAAAACACCTTCTGTGTGAATGACCCTGTAAGTGGCAAAAAAGCAGGTTCTCCTTTTACAGCATACATTATTTTGGAAATATATATTTGCAAGCATATAAATCCGAAAATCATTATATTACTGAAGATGTTTCACTAGTGACCGATTTTTTTAGGGGCTCTTATAATAGCGAGAAATAGAATTTGTGTTTTTCCCTGTCTGCTGCAAGCAGTTGTAATATAGAGTAATCAGTCACTTGGAATTAACGGCTCAGGTGATTTGCTCTAGACAAATTGTATACAGAATTGAGCACCCTTGAAGGAAAGATGGGAGATATCAGGTCACATGCTTCAAGCACTGCATGCACCAGCCAAGCAACTGCCAATGATATAATTGCTCTCTCAATGAACGTTAGACCTCTTTGTTCAGAATAGCATTAATTAGAGGCCACACAATGGTCAGTCAAAACTGCTAGAATATAGGCCTACTAATGATCTGGAAATGAAATGCAAACTATCTTATTTACAGTAGTTTGTATAGTGTAGTCTTATGATCTGTGGATAATGAGTTTATGAAGAGATCATTATGATGGTGTCCCACTAACATATAAGGAGCTCAGTTGCTTCAAACCAATGTAGCTTTTCCAGTCAATAGTTTTTTCCCCCAACGATTAGGGGTGTAGCGTAACAATCAATGTCACATACTGCCAAATGAGGGGAAACATACAACCACAGAGTCTCTCTTGTACTAGTGCTGATAAGTTCGATTAATTCTAGTGAGTCAGTAATCTGATTCATTCTAGTGAATCGGTTCGTTCGTTCCTTGGAATATTAAATGTAGTTTTATTTTTTATTTTTTTATAGAGTATTGATAACTATGATATCTTGTTTTCGATATTCTGAAAATTATGAAAAACATTTTATTTTCAAAATAATTACCTTAAAAATAACTGATAATCAGGAACAGGGTTTGCCAGAGTTTACTAGAGTTTAGAGTTTACACCGAAATAAATGCGTTTTATAAGAGAAGTTATGGACTTTTTGCGACAGGTGGGATTCAGCTTAAGCCTAATTCACACTGCACGATTTTAGCCCAATTTTTCGAAATCGCCGACAAATGCCCGACATCGGAGGCAAATCGGTGCTCGTTCACGCGAGTGACAATCACTCAGTGTGAATTATCAAAGACGCGATCTGAGGGAATCGCCGACACGTTGCCGACGCCCATGAAATATTTGGCATGCTAAATATCTGGAGCTGTCGGCGATTCACAATCACGCAGTGTGAAATGAGTTCTGACTGAAAAACACATCGGTGATGACCTACAGCCAATGAGAGACCAAGATACAGGGCAGAGGGAAGTTCGGGGAGGAGTTATATGAAACAGTTTGTGGACCAGTGTTGCCAAATTCACGATTGCCGCCGGTTGTTTTTTATGTCAGCGGGTTGAAACGACCCCAATAACGTGATATTTAGGGCCTGGAATGTGAATTGTACCAGAAAAACCCTGCCAAATTTTTTTTTGTTTTACCAACCCCCTAGAAGAATCTATCTAGAATAATGAATGATTTTAGCCCAATTTTTCGAAATCGCAGACAAATGCCCGACATCGGAGGCAAATCGGTGCTCGTTCACGCGAGTGACAATCACTCAGTGTGAATTATCAAAGACGCGATCTGAGGGAATCGCCGACACGTTGCCGACGCCCATGAAATATTTGGCATGCTAAATATCTGGAGCTGTCGGCGATTCACAATCACGCAGTGTGAAATGAGTTCTGACTGAAAAACACATCGGTGATGACCTACAGCCAATGAGAGACCAAGATACAGGGCAGAGGGAAGTTCGGGGAGGAGTTATATGAAACAGTTTGTGGACCAGTGTTGCCAAATTCGCGATTGCCGCCGGTTGTTTTTTATGTCAGCGGGTTGAAACGACCCCAATAACGTGATATTTAAGGCCTGGAATGTGAATTGTACCAGAAAAACCCCGCCAAATTTTTTTTTATTTTACCAACCCCCTAGAAGAATCTATCTAGAATAATGAATATCTAGTGCATGAGCACAGAGAGATTTGCGAGTGCACAGGACAGTTTGAGTGAGAGAAGAGACACATTTTATGTGCGCGCACACTCTCTGGGCGAGAGCAGCGTGTATCTGAGATTCGCGCTCGCGCATTATATTAATGTGCTTTCGCGCTACAATAATGTGCTCTCGACATTTGTCATTAAAATAACGCCATAACAAGCCTGTCACAACAGAAGTAATGACTTAAATTCCTGAAATTATATTTACTATACATTTACAACATGAAGGCAGATAGTGTCACAGAAGTAGCCTACATGTCTGCTTGATTATGTCTGACACAGTGTTTCACAGGTTGGAAATCCCGCATCTGACCTTCATGGTGAAATGAGGCTTTTAGATGCAACAAAGCCATTGTAGAGAAAATAGCTGGGAAAATGGAATGTAATCACCCCAGATTACCTAACTGAAAGCCTTCACCCACTGTCTGCCCACAGAACCTCCGACAAGGAACATTTAAGAAATGTGCTGTGAGCATCAGGGGTAAATGTTTGACTGGTTAGCTTTGACAATTATCCCCTGCTGGCAGGTGCTGTAACTGCACCATTATAACGACAGAACATTTTCTGATTCAGGCTGGTTTTTTTTGTTTGTTTTTTTTAAATGTGATCATTTAAATTTGATTTAAATCTTTTTAGATTCCAATTTTATAGATGGAAACCATTTGAAAGTTCATTAAGACTTGAAGGATCGACTTGCACCTCAGTTGGAATTTTATTTTATTGAATAACAGTGTGTCTCACAAATGATGATTCATCAATTGTTCTAAAGTCATACTTTTGTAATAAGTTTTATTCTAAATTTGTGAAATAAATGACAGAACAACTGAGACCGTGTGTAGGCAACAATCACATATACTCTGGGTGGCCTTATAAATGTGTTAAGATGAAATTTGATATATATAAATATTTCATCTTAATTATATTTCATCATAGAATTTTTTTTTGTTTTACCAACCCCCTAGAAGAATCTATCTAGAATAATGAATATCTAGTGCATGAGCACAGAGAGATTTGCGAGTGCACAGGACAGTTTGAGTGAGAGAAGAGACACATTTTATGTGCGCGCACACTCTCTGGGCGAGAGCAGCGTGTATCTGAGATTCGCGCTCGCGCATTATATTAATGTGCTTTCGCGCTACAATAATGTGCTCTCGACATTTGTCATTAAAATAACGCCATAACAAGCCTGTCACAACAGAAGTAATGACTTAAATTCCTGAAATTATATTTACTATACATTTACAACATGAAGGCAGATAGTGTCACAGAAGTAGCCTACATGTCTGCTTGATTATGTCTGACACAGTGTTTCACAGGTTGGAAATCCCGCATCTGACCTTCATGGTGAAATGAGGCTTTTAGATGCAACAAAGCCATTGTAGAGAAAATAGCTGGGAAAATGGAATGTAATCACCCCAGATTACCTAACTGAAAGCCTTCACCCACTGTCTGCCCACAGAACCTCCGACAAGGAACATTTAAGAAATGTGCTGTGAGCATCAGGGGTAAATGTTTGACTGGTTAGCTTTGACAATTATCCCCTGCTGGCAGGTGCTGTAACTGCACCATTATAACGACAGAACATTTTCTGATTCAGGCTGGTTTTTTTTGTTTGTTTTTTTTAAATGTGATCATTTAAATTTGATTTAAATCTTTTTAGATTCCAATTTTATAGATGGAAACCATTTGAAAGTTCATTAAGACTTGAAGGATCGACTTGCACCTCAGTTGGAATTTTATTTTATTGAATAACAGTGTGTCTCACAAATGACGATTCATCAATTGTTCTAAAGTCATACTTTTGTAATAAGTTTTATTCTAAATTTGAGAAATAAATGACAGAACAACTGAGACCGTGTGTAGGCAACAATCACATATACTCTGGGTGGCCTTATAAATGTGTTAAGATGAAATTTGATATATATAAATATTTAATCTTAATTATATTTCATCATAGAGTAAAAGGTGCTGTATAGTCTGAGCTGTGATAGTTTCTTTGCATAAAAATACAGATATGCATAGCCTATGTATAGCTGACTAATCGGAGGTCTGTAATCTGTGTCCGTATAAAAGGTGTTTAAACTGGTTTGGAGGATGGCACTTGCATTGCTTGAGGATCTCAGGTGAGAATACATCTTTAAAGAGAATGCTGAAAGTGACGAAAGACCAAAAAAAATATTGGGTGTATCTTATGCAAATTATTAACTTAGAACAAGCTCATTTAGAATTCAAATTCATTAATATTATGACCAGGGTAAGAAAAAAATGAGGTGCTGCTCATGTACATGTAGATTAAGTATCATTTTTATTGAAAAGTTATCTTGTGCGTATAAATACGAAAAATCCACAAAATTATTAGTGAATGAGACCCAACATGTCAGTGGTGACATTTTTGATAGTAATTTAAGTTTGTCACTGGTTACAGATGTTATTCACTGTTATAGTGAAAATAGAAAACATTGTTGGTCGACTTTATTTGTTTATACAGACTATGTGAACATAGCCTGCCCTGTAGTTATTATTATTATTAGTAGTTATTAGGGTAATGTCACTATAGCCCAGTGCTGTCAACATCCTGCCAAAGCCCAAACTGTGTTTATATATGTCTGCATTGCCGCATTGAACAGTCAGCATGGGACAATCATTGACAAAAAAAACCTTCCACCTCACCTGTCAGCTCGAGGCAAAAATATCAATGTCAAATTCGCAATGACAAAGTGTTACCTGTCTGAGTAGAAAACACTACATAACCATTTAAACATACACTTACTGCACTGCTGATCCACTCGTTCTGTTCTCCCAGGATTCTCAGCACAAGAACTATCAAAATTCCTCACCGTGTGCCACATTGGGCACTCTTTGATCCCTCTTTATGATGGACAGATCTTGTAACCTGCGATTCCTCCACCAACAGATTTCAAAGGCAAGGTGTATAAATTAACTGGCTCAGCTTTAGCTTCATGTCCGGGTGCATTAGCTTTGTGACATTTTTCATTTTTCATTCATGGCTCTAAGCGAACACATTGCCCTGTGTAGTCTCAGGAGTTAAACGTAATGTGCCAAATTAAGTCAAATGTTTCACGTTCATGACCTGCAGCCATAGCAACATTCGTGAATGGCGTCTTAATTGGGAAAACAGGGAGTTTCAAAGCTCTCACGTCTGACACAATGAGCAAGAAGGCTCATGTCACTTGTGTTAAATGTAGATGTACATGGTCTGTTTTATTCCTTAGAACTTGTAACCGGTTGCTTCCAGATAAATAACTGTTCACCAGTACATTATAAAAAAAGAAAAAAAATTCATAGTTGTAAATAATACATTTTAATGATCTAAAGAACCTTTTTCAAACATAAAGAACCTTTTGTGCAGTGGGAAGGTTCTTCATGTAACCATTGATGCCAATAAAGAACCTTTATTTAGATGCATTTGCATTGCACTGTAGACTTAATCAAGATTAAAGTTAATTTGTAAACGAAAGCTAAAGCATAAAGAGCTTGTTTGTTCAGCAAAATAATAAGCAGGCTTGCTTGTAATGAGAATCAAATTAGAAATATTCTTCTTCTTTCAATGTTTGAAGCACATTTCATTGATAGGGTAATGGAGTATGATGCAGGTCGAGCGCAGAAAGAAAGAAGATCATTTACCATCTCTTGATGTATTTCAGGGCCACCATCTGTAATTTTACGCTTGATCTGGAGTCCCTTTATCCTCTCTTTACTGCTGAGCCTTCACTATCAAATGTACATCCAGGCGTCTTTGCTCGAACGCAGATTCTGCTACAGCAGCAAGACGGATTTAATTGCCATGGCAGAGATGCTCCATGAGGGACAATGCAGAGGATAGGCAGCAAATGGATATGGCTGGGAGGCTTGGCAATAACGTCAAGACCAGTGATGAATTGTGACTCTAAACAGAGTAACAACATAGAGTATTGAATTTGTTTATATTTGCAATGATGGATATAATCCAAGGTATGAGGAGCCTACTGCAGAGTATGAATGATAAATTCTAGGGACATTGGCTTTCTTATTGATTTCGTGTATTTTATTATTATTATTATTATTACAGGCAGTAAGATCAGCCAGTGGATTATGGATGATTTTGATCTGGTTCTCCTGTTTAATAGCATTCCCTGCTTTACAATGGTGAAGAATGTTTGAATGTTTTAGTATCAATGACAAATAAGGATAAAAACTTACCAACCTTAATAAACTTTTGACAGTCAACATAATAATTTTAAATAATAAATATAAATAATATATTTCCTAATATATAATAATTTTATATATATATACTAAAAACATTTACTCATTCTCCGGCCATCCAAAATGTAGATGATTGTGTTTCTTCATTAAAACAGATTCAGAGAAATTTAGTATTATATTATTTGCTTACCAATGGATCCTCTGCAGTGAATGGGTGCCGTCAGAATGAGAGTCCAAACAGCTGATAAAAGCATCACAATAATCCACAAGTAATCCACATGACTCCAGTACATAAATCAATGTATTTTGAAACACAAAGCTGTTTGTAAGAAACAAATCCATCCTTAAGGCGTTTTAACTTATGGCCAAAATATGATGATGGTTTTATCAACGTTTTGGAATCTCATTCTGACGGGACCCATTCACTGCAGAGCATCTGTTGGTGAGCAAGTGATGTAATGATAAATGTTTCTGAATATGTTTCAATGAAGAAACAAACCCATCCACATCTTGAATGGCCTGAGGGTGAATACATAAAAAATTCATTGTCTGGGATTAGTTCTTTATCCTGTGTACAATTGCTTTCTCTGTGGTAAAGAGGAGCTCACCGGATCCTGACAAGAGAGCTTGCCCTTGAGCTTTACAAGTTTGGCCTTGACTTTAATCTGGCTAGTTAAAAGATCAAGTCAGAAATCACTGTTGCCCAAACTGTGTGATCTTGCACCAAGAGGAGCATTTCGAACATTATTTAATGAGACTAAAATTGCCCTCAAATTATTTTAAGTTCATAAGTAAAAACATCAAAGGAATAGTTCATGCAAAAATGACACCTCATTAGCTCACACTTATGTCATTACAAATCTAAATGGTTTATTTCTTCTGTGGAACACAAAAGGAGAAATTCTACAAAAAAGAATCAACTGTAGTTGTTACAATGAATGAAAACAGGACCTTTAAATTCAAACTTAAAAAATCATAAAATATGAAAATGTATCATAAAAGTAGTTCACAAGTATGTGCACTTTCGTGCTAGAGTCACAAGAATGTTTCATACATGAGATTCATACATCAGAAATTGTTACTTCTTCCATGAATGTGTAAAGAAGAGCTAATACTGATGTTAAGATTTTCCATAAATAATTCCCTAAAATATTAGCCTCTGTTTCTCACACAACTATACTTTGAATATAGTGCACGAGTCATGTGGACAACTTTTGTACTACTACTTTTGTGTTTTTTTTTTCTTCTAGTTTGACAACTTCTCTCCTCGTTCACTTTCATTTATATTGAAAAGAGTAGCCAGGATAGACTTAGAAAAATACCTTTTGAATTCCACAGAAGAACAAAATTCATACAGGTTTGGACCAGCATGATTGAAGGTTGAGTGAATAATGACAGAATTTTCATTACTGGATGAATTATTGCTTTAATGAATCTGCATTATATAAGTCACCTTTCTTTTACTAATACCTGTCTGTCACAGACTTTGGCCTGCAGGCGCTTGTAGGTAGATGCAAACATGCCCGCCCCCCTCCCCCCCTCCTCAGTGCTGTCAGCTATCATTCACTGTGTGATTCTGCATCCATATCAGAGATAATAAACTCAAAGGAATCTCCTCTGAAAATAATTTACTGAGCTGATAGTTGTCAAGAACATCCTACTGCCTCTTTTTTTTATGTAATCCCTTTCACAAATGTTTGTGCAGGAATTACACTGTTTGTGTGTGATGATGTGTTGTAGTCCTGGGACGATAATGAAATGTATGAAAATATATAAATGGCTTCAGGCTGAATGATTGGATGTGAAAGCCATGATAAATGACACCATCATTTAAGGGAACAATAGTAATGCCTTGGATGAAAACATTCTTGATCACTCATCAACTGAAGCACACCTTAGAGATAATTAGCATTATGTGGCCAGTTATGATGGATGATAGGAATGCTTTTCTTCATACATAATAATAATTTTAGAAAACACACTCCACTCCACAGAAATTTCTTTGACCTTCTTTGTATTTCACAACTTCTCTGTTTTTCTTTCTCTCATGAAATATTGTTTTGGTGCTTGAGGTCTGCTTTATAATATCATTAACCCTCTATGACATAAATTAAATTAATATTATGTTTCAGGAATGTGTTTTCTTAGTTGATGTTTTGACACAAAATAGTTTCAGTGACTATAATAAATGGCAGAACAGGAAAAAAGTCACAATTATTGTAATTTTTCATCTTTTATTAAGAGATATATTAATTTGCAACCAGGGTGTGAGTTACGCAGTGACCATCCGGGGGTATATTTTTATATTTTAAATGGGACTGTCAAGTGAATATTTAAAAAAAAATGTAATTACATAATTTGCCGATTAATTAATCAAATGAATCTCAAATTAATGAGATTTATGAATTAATATGTACATCATGTGCCGATTAAAGATACAGTTATTATTAAAGATAATAGTTATCATTGTGTTAATTTAGAAAACAAAAAAACACTGAATAGACATTACAAAAAGGTAGCTGAATTATAAGTAGCTTTAGAAATATATATTTTAATTCAACTTAAAAAAAAATACAAACAAAGTAGTGAAATATGAAATAATTTGAAAAATAAACGATACTCTGAATATAATACTAAATACGCCAGTAGGTGGCGGCAAATCCCTGTCTTAAGTGAGTCATTCAATCATTCATTCAATCGATTCGTTCAAATGGCTGATTCATTCTCAAACGAAGCAAGTGACTGCCTTTATGAATGGTTCACTGAATCATTGATTCACTCCATTCATTTCAATATGAGAGATATTGTGGAGGGGGGGTTATATTTATGTTTTAAATAGGACTGTCAAGTGATTATTTAAAAAAAAAACATTTTTATTACATATTGTGCCGATTAATTAATCAAATGAATCTCAAATTAATGAGATTTATGAATTAATATGTACATCATGTGCCGATTAAAGATACAGTTATTATTAAAGATAATAGTTATCATTGTGTTAATTTAGAAAACAAAAAAACACTGAATAGACATTACAAAAAGGTAGCTGAATTATAAGTAGCTTTAGAAATATATATTTTAATTCAACTTAAAAAAAAATACAAACAAAGTAGTGAAATATGAAATAATTTGAAAAATAAACGATACTCTGAATATAATACTAAATACGCCAGTAGGTGGCGGCAAATCCCTGTCTTAAGTGAGTCATTCAATCATTCATTCAATCGATTCGTTCAAATGGCTGATTCATTCTCAAACGAAGCAAGTGACTGCCTTTATGAATGGTTCACTGAATCATTGATTCACTCCATTCATTTAAAAACGTGGATTAATTAATGAAACACCCCTGTGTGTTGATCTGAGGCACAATGGTTCTCCTAGGGCTTTATTTTCATTGGTGAAATTACTGACAATGTGTCTAACATGTAATTATTCACACCTTTACCTTATCTTCATTTTAGGTAAAAACTTTTATGTCACCTATTTTTGTCTTTCTACCAGCCAATGATGATTCTGAAAGAAAGCACAGTGTTTGTTATAGTAACACATGCGGCTTTCACGCGCATTTGACTGACAGAACCGTAATATTATGGATATTTTAGCAAATAGTTTGCTCCATAAATTCAGTTCAGCGGCATTAAGTTGAAGAGGGTAAACTATATCACTTGACTGAATCTACACGTGCATTTTAGGTGTTCTTGCTCTGTCCATGCAATAAATGCACGTCTTTGAATGAGCGCTGTAGAGTATTCTTCAACCGCTTCAGGTACTGTCAATAGGACCAGAGGCGTCATGCCCATTCAAAGTGGGCCATTCAGATTTACGAGACAAGTGCATTTTGAATGCAGCTTCCAAAAGACAAAAATAGCCGAATAATATTTTTTATATTTGATACAATGGCACCGGTGTGATTAGATCATTCAGTGCGGCACAGCATCAGCTGTTAAATTCAAATCTGCGTTCGCTGGCTGGCTGAGCCAGAGACAGACGCGTTTTTATAGTGCTGCGCATTATAACCAATCACACACGATTCTGTTGAGCTTATGAATACAATGGCCAATCAGAGACGTTCAGATGAGTCGTCGCTGAAACGCAGTGTTTTGCTCTCATCAAACAACAACAAGTGCAGATGTGAGTACGAATGTAAGTAAGATATTCATTTCGCAGTGTAAACAGCTTCAGTGATTTTAATGGGATTTTTTGAGAGTGCCTCTGGCTAGACTGAATGAAAATGTTCTTTGATAATGTAAATGTTCTTTACTCTCTGTAAAATGAAAGCGTTATAATTAGTAACTTACAATATTGTTATTAAATTCACATTAAATACAAAGTCAGTCGTATTAAAATATGTTATGGCATGACACCCATATCTGGTACTTAAGTAAAAAGTCGGGTTTTTATGTGTAGTTAATAGATTACACTAGTCTACTTTGCCCATCACCATTGATCAAATACCAAACGCATTTACTTACACATATTTGAGAATCGATATATTTTCAGATATAAGCTAGTTTACACGTTTGGAAATATTTCGAATAAAAAAATATTTTTTTTATATAGAATATAGTGCACGAGTCATGTGGACAACTTTTGTACTACTACTTTTGTGTTTTTTTTTTCTTCTAGTTTGACAACTTCTCTCCTCGTTCACTTTCATTTATATTGAAAAGAGTAGCCAGGATAGACTTAGAAAAATACCTTTTGAATTCCACAGAAGAACAAAATTCATACAGGTTTGGACCAGCATGATTGAAGGTTGAGTGAATAATGACAGAATTTTCATTACTGGATGAATTATTGCTTTAATGAATCTGCATTATATAAGTCACCTTTCTTTTACTAATACCTGTCTGTCACAGACTTTGGCCTGCAGGCGCTTGTAGGTAGATGCAAACATGCCCGCCCCCCTCCCCCCCTCCTCAGTGCTGTCAGCTATCATTCACTGTGTGATTCTGCATCCATATCAGAGATAATAAACTCAAAGGAATCTCCTCTGAAAATAATTTACTGAGCTGATAGTTGTCAAGAACATCCTACTGCCTCTTTTTTTTATGTAATCCCTTTCACAAATGTTTGTGCAGGAATTACACTGTTTGTGTGTGATGATGTGTTGTAGTCCTGGGACGATAATGAAATGTATGAAAATATATAAATGGCTTCAGGCTGAATGATTGGATGTGAAAGCCATGATAAATGACACCATCATTTAAGGGAACAATAGTAATGCCTTGGATGAAAACATTCTTGATCACTCATCAACTGAAGCACACCTTAGAGATAATTAGCATTATGTGGCCAGTTATGATGGATGATAGGAATGCTTTTCTTCATACATAATAATAATTTTAGAAAACACACTCCACTCCACAGAAATTTCTTTGACCTTCTTTGTATTTCACAACTTCTCTGTTTTTCTTTCTCTCATGAAATATTGTTTTGGTGCTTGAGGTCTGCTTTATAATATCATTAACCCTCTATGACATAAATTAAATTAATATTATGTTTCAGGAATGTGTTTTCTTAGTTGATGTTTTGACACAAAATAGTTTCAGTGACTATAATAAATGGCAGAACAGGAAAAAAGTCACAATTATTGTAATTTTTCATCTTTTATTAAGAGATATATTAATTTGCAACCAGGGTGTGAGTTACGCAGTGACCATCCGGGGGTATATTTTTATATTTTAAATGGGACTGTCAAGTGAATATTTAAAAAAAAATGTAATTACATAATTTGCCGATTAATTAATCAAATGAATCTCAAATTAATGAGATTTATGAATTAATATGTACATCATGTGCCGATTAAAGATACAGTTATTATTAAAGATAATAGTTATCATTGTGTTAATTTAGAAAACAAAAAAACACTGAATAGACATTACAAAAAGGTAGCTGAATTATAAGTAGCTTTAGAAATATATATTTTAATTCAACTTAAAAAAAAATACAAACAAAGTAGTGAAATATGAAATAATTTGAAAAATAAACGATACTCTGAATATAATACTAAATACGCCAGTAGGTGGCGGCAAATCCCTGTCTTAAGTGAGTCATTCAATCATTCATTCAATCGATTCGTTCAAATGGCTGATTCATTCTCAAACGAAGCAAGTGACTGCCTTTATGAATGGTTCACTGAATCATTGATTCACTCCATTCATTTAAAAACGTGGATTAATTAATGAAACACCCCTGTGTGTTGATCTGAGGCACAATGGTTCTCCTAGGGCTTTATTTTCATTGGTGAAATTACTGACAATGTGTCTAACATGTAATTATTCACACCTTTACCTTATCTTCATTTTAGGTAAAAACTTTTATGTCACCTATTTTTGTCTTTCTACCAGCCAATGATGATTCTGAAAGAAAGCACAGTGTTTGTTATAGTAACACATGCGGCTTTCACGCGCATTTGACTGACAGAACCGTAATATTATGGATATTTTAGCAAATAGTTTGCTCCATAAATTCAGTTCAGCGGCATTAAGGGTAAACTAGTAAACTATATCACTTGACTGAATCTACACGTGCATTTTAGGTGTTCTTGCTCTGTCCATGCAATAAATGTGAATGAGCGATATTTGATACAATCACACCGGTGTGATTAGATCGTTTAGTGCGGCACAGCATCAGCTGCTATTAAAATCTGCGTTTGCGCTGAGCCAGAGACAGACACGTTTGTACAGCGCTGCATTATAACCAATCACACACGATTCTGTTGAGCTTATGAATGCAATGGCCAATCAGAGACGTTCAGATGAGTCATCGCTGAAACGCGGTGTTTCGTTCACCTGCTCGCTGACTGAATTAAACAACAAAGTGCAGATGTGCATACTAATGTAAGTAAGATATTCATTTCACAGTGTAAACAGCTTCAGTGATTTAAATGGGAGTTTTTGAGAGTGCCTGAACTCTGGCTAGACTGAAGTGAAAATGTTCTTTGATAATACATTTTCTTTGCTCACTGTAAAATGAAAATGTTGTTATTAATTGTTATTAATTATTTATTGTTATTAAATTCACATTAAATACAAAGTCAGTCGTATTAAAATATGTTATGGCATGACACCCATATCTGGTACTTAAGTAAAAAGTCGGGTTTTTATGTGTAGTTAATAGATTACACTAGTCTACTTTGCCCATCACCATTGATCAAATACCAAACGCATTTACTTACACATATTTGAGAATCGATATATTTTCAGATATAAGCTAGTTAACACGTTTGGAAATATTTCGAATAAAAAAATATTTTTTTAATATAATTATTTTTTTTTATTTATATTTAAATTTTTATTTAAATATATATTTTTTAAATATATCTTGTCATGTGTGTCACATGACAAGCATGCCCCCCACGTGAACCCTCAAAAATCATGAGTGAATACGACCCATTTCAGGAAAATTATATTTTAAAATCATTTAGGGGGCTATAGAAATGCATATTAATCTATATATTGTGCATATAGCCTTCTTTCTATCTGACCCCCCTTACATCTAGTTTTGACGTCCATCAAGGGGGTTAAAACCGTAAGCAGATTAGAAGTGTGAACAGGGATTTAATTCATTTTACAACCCAGCAGTGACATTTGGGGTATGAGCAAAGACTGAGTGAATACCGCAAAGCTAAATGCGTCTTAGCACATTGACCTTGGAAAAATCGAAGGAGCTTTGGAAATCGGTGAGCAAATAACGATAGATAGAAAGAAAGAAAGAAACAAACAGCAGATGGCTGTCAATCCACTGTGTATACTTTTGTTTTCCAAATATGCTATGTAACCTAAATTGCAGTACTTCAAGCTGCCCCATCGGAAGTTCAAGCAAAAAAAACAAAAAAAACAATAACAGCTATAAAAGGGCAAACGGAGAAATGTTTGTTCTTTTATTGCTATAGGCTCACTCCAGGGATGGGATGAATATCATAACACTGGTTGGAATAACAGTCTGTAATGTTGGACTTTGGACCTTCTGAATTGGATACTTAACTGACTATCCTCTGAGACAGAAGAAAATCAAACACTTTTTTTTCTCTGATCAGTGTTAATTTATTTACTGATGAAAATATTCCTTGAGCAAGTTTTTTTTTTCTTGCTAACCTAGTAATCTTTGGTAATGTAAGTTGCTTTTGCAGTTAATTGCTTCACCTACATGACCCAAAAAGGAGTTTGTTTCTTCATCAGAACAGATTTTCTGAAATTTAGCATTATATCACTTGCTCACCAAGGAATCCTCTGCAGTGAATGGGTGCCGGAATGAGTCCAAAACACTGATAAAGACATCACGATAGTCCACAAGTAATCTACAACACTCCAGGGGCCCGTTCTTCGTACCTTGCTTAATACATCTGAGATGATTTGAAAGATGCCAGATCTTCTAATCATGATAACTGATCTTTGGCTAATTTGGTTCTTCAAACGAATTTTCGGATCTGATTAAAATATCTGGATTAAGCTGTCTAAAATTACTGTGCGTTCTCGTATTCCCTGTAAAGGGCAGATATATTGATACTCGAAACCACGATCAGCAATGCAGCGATTGGCTTGCGGCAAGACAGCAACCTAATGACATCATATAATTAAAAAGACACCTGATGAAAAACTTGACAAATTTCTGGACCTTTATAAGGAAGCAGCGAAGTGAACAAAACTGCATAAATGTTATAATAGTTAAATGAAATGTGCACTGTTTATATTTTATTTTATTATTTCTATTTTGTTTTTTACACGATTCCCAATTATTTATATTCACGATTTCTAGTACTTGTACAGGCATTACATTTTTATTTCAATGTTGTAATTAGCAATTCATGTAATTTTATCTTTGAAGCAGATTTGTTATGTGACAGCATTAATTTAAGTTTCTTAAGGGTCAAGATCAAGTTATCTGCATCTCCTGCGCTCCATCAAGCCAATCCCATAATAGCTGTCACCACTCAAATTAATGCACGACTCAGATTAACTGTATAGCATGTGTAAGACTCTAATACAATTATAAAGTTATTATTTTATCACAAATAAATCTTTCAATGAGTAAAACTGTCTATAGTATTATAGATTACACAACATTATAATATTATTTTCAATTAAATTTTTTAATTATTATTATTTTAAGATAAATTATTGTCCCCGGATTAGTAGGGTACTCTTGTAATAAAGTAGCAGTGACTGGGACAGATTTTAAATATCAATTCCACTTAAAAATATGCAATCTACTCTTGTTTACATGAAATAAGCCTGCTCCCGAGCAGGTTTAAGCTTACGGACCTGTTGCGATGACAGCAAGTCCAGGATGAGCTTTCGAAGAACCAAATAATCCAAGGTCATGCCAAATCATCAACAATCAAATCCAGCTAACTAAGTTAACGACGTACGAAGAACAGGCCCCAGTCCATCAATTAATGCCTTTTGAAGTGAAAAGCTGTGTTTGTAAGAAACAAA
>NW_015505445.1:369840-373998 GCF_001515645.1 Sinocyclocheilus grahami | reverse complement strand
TTTTTTTTTTCTTGCTAACCTAGTAATCTTTGGTAATGTAAGTTGCTTTTGCAGTTAATTGCTTCACCTACATGACCCAAAAAGGAGTTTGTTTCTTCATCAGAACAGATTTTCTGAAATTTAGCATTACATCACTTGCTCACCAATGAATCCTCTGCAGTGAATGGGTGCCGGAATGAGTCCAAAACACTGATAAAGACATCACGATAGTCCACAAGTAATCTACAACACTCCAGGGGCCCGTTCTTCGTACCTTGCTTAATACATCTGAGATGATTTGAAAGATGCCAGATCTTCTAATCATGATAACTGATCTTTGGCTAATTTGGTTCTTCAAACGAATTTTCGGATCTGATTAAAATATCTGGATTAAGCTGTCTAAAATTACTGTGCGTTCTCGTATTCCCTGTAAAGGGCAGATATATTGATACTCGAAACCACGATCAGCAATGCAGCGATTGGCTTGCGGCAAGACAGCAACCTAATGACATCATATAATTAAAAAGACACCTGATGAAAAACTTGACAAATTTCTGGACCTTTATAAGGAAGCAGCGAAGTGAACAAAACTGCATAAATGTTATAATAGTTAAATGAAATGTGCACTGTTTATATTTTATTTTATTATTTCTATTTTGTTTTTTACACGATTCCCAATTATTTATATTCACGATTTCTAGTACTTGTACAGGCATTACATTTTTATTTCAATGTTGTAATTAGCAATTCATGTAATTTTATCTTTGAAGCAGATTTGTTATGTGACAGCATTAATTTAAGTTTCTTAAGGGTCAAGATCAAGTTATCTGCATCTCCTGCGCTCCATCAAGCCAATCCCATAATAGCTGTCACCACTCAAATTAATGCACGACTCAGATTAACTGTATAGCATGTGTAAGACTCTAATACAATTATAAAGTTATTATTTTATCACAAATAAATCTTTCAATGAGTAAAACTGTCTATAGTATTATAGATTACACAACATTATAATATTATTTTCAATTTAATTTTTTAATTATTATTATTTTAAGCTAAATTATTGTCCCCGGATTAGTAGGGTACTCTTGTAATAAAGTAGCAGTGACTGGGACAGATTTTAAATATCAATTCCACTTAAAAAGATGCAATCTACTCTTGTTTACATGAAATAAGCCTGCTCCCGAGCAGGTTTAAGCTTACGGACCTGTTGCGATGACAGCAAGTCCAGGATGAGCTTTCGAAGAACCAAATAATCCAAGGTCATGCCAAATCATCAACAATCAAATCCAGCTAACTAAGTTAGCGACGTACGAAGAACAGGCCCCAGTCCATCAATTAATGCCTTTTGAAGTGAAAAGCTGTGTTTGTTAGAAATTAACCCATTATTTAGGCCTTTTAACTTCTATAATCAATAATAATACATCCTCCAGTGAAAAAGTCCATCCCCTGTTGTGCTCTCACATCAAAATCCACTGACGTATTTGTTTAGAACTGTTTTGCTTGTAAATGATGCTTGATCTGTGCATATTACTCTCCTACTTCAAACGAGACAACTTCACTGAAGAAAGCAATATTATGGATAGAGGACTCGTATTTAGCCGGAAGCAGCAGTTCGAAGTTAAAAACATCTTAATTATTAATTTGATTATTACAAACACACTGCTTTTCAGTTCACAAAATGTTAATTGAACTCTCATTCTGATGGCACCCATTCACTGCAGAGGACCCATTGGTGAACAACATTTCTCCAAATGAAAGAAACTAAGGGCGACTAAATTTAAAGCAAATTTTTCATATTTGTGTGAACTATTCCTTTATCCACTACATAAATATAATAGTATAACTTGCATTTGCACATTCAATGAATTGAATGCACAGGTGAACTTCAAATTTCAAGCCCCATTACTGTAACAACTTGCAGTTTTTGGGTGCATTTTTTTTCTCTTTGAAAACTAGCATATTGGGCAACCCTTCAAGAACATTAAAATAAATTACTAAAACTGAAGAAAATCTCAACCCATTTTTTTCTCTGATTAGTGTTAATTTAATTACTAAAGAAAATGTTACTTGAGCTTTTTGTGTTGTTGCTAAACTATAGTAATATTTGCTAATGTGTACACTAAAAAATGCTGGGTTAAATATAACAAATATAATATGTTTTGAGTCAAAACAACCCAATAGCTGGGTTTGTCCCTTTTTAAACCAGCGCTGGGTTATATTTAACCCAGCATTTTTTATAGTGTAAGTAAATTGCTTTAGCAGTTAACTGCCTCACTCAAATGCATCCTACATGACCCAAAAGGAAAGGGCATTCAAGATGTAGATAAATCTGTTTCTTAATTTAGCATTAAATCACTTGCTCACCAGTGGATGCTTTGAAGTTGAATGGGTGCCGTCAGAATGAGAGTTCAAACAGCTGACTAAAAACATCACAATAATCCACAAAGTAAGCCACATCACTCCAGTCCATCATTTAATGTCTTGTGAAGCGAAAAGCTGCATGTTTGTAAAAACAAATCCATTATTAAGGCGTTTTAACTTCCATAATCCATAATAACACTTCCTCCAGTGGAAGAAGTCCATCCCCTGTTGTCCTCTCACATCAAAACACACTGCCATATTTGTTTAGAACTGTTTGGACTGTTTCTCTTCACTTCAGATGAGACAACTTCACTGGAGAAAGCAATAGGATGGATAGAGGACTCATATTTTAGCCGGAAGCAGCGGTTTGAAGTTAAAAACATCTACAGCAAACACGTAGCTTTTCAATTCACAAGACGTTAATTGAACTCTCATTTTGACGGCACGCATTCACTGCTGAGGATCCATTGGTGAGCAAGTGATGTAATGCTACATTTCTCCAAATCTGTTCTGTTTTTGAACTATTCCTTAGTATCCACGATGTAAACGTAATTTTATAACTTGCATTTGCACATTCAGTTAATTTAATGCACAGGTGAACTTGAAGTTTCATGATAGTCACATAAAACCTGTAACAACTTGTATTTAATGGGTGCATTTTTTTTTCTCTTTGACAACCCTATTTAGGATATTATGCAACCCTTATAGAACCCTAGATGAAATTTATTCATCCATCCAACTTATAAAATTATTTCCAACACACTAGTTTCTGGGTGTATTATGATGCAGACAGGCAATAAACCCTGTGGTTATAAAATGCTGTTTACATTCTATTGATTATGTCCACACTGTAAGTAATCTTGCCTTCCTTAAGTTTAGTTTCTGGGCTGCTTTGTGTTTGATTTTTAATTTGTGGGCCACGTATGTTGTTTTGGGACAGTGCAGTCAATGTAATGCACAACAGCAGCTTTGAATGCAAATCGTCTCACCTACCTGCATTGTAAGACGTGGAATATGTTGCTTTAAACACAGAATTTCAATGACTATAGAACTTTCTTAGACAACTCAATGTTCCCGTTCACTAGGGCTCTAGTTTTGAAAAACAAGCTTAGTGTTATGATATATGATAGAGCCGCCCGGGTTCTGCTCGTTGCCACATCAGAAACTGTGACGAATGAGCCTCGGGCTGGTGATTGGAAAGCACAGTCGATAGTGCTACTGCTGCCATAGCTTTATCCAGATGGCCCATCCCTCGGTCAACGCCCATTCATCTTATTCATGCAATGATGAAACTGTTGAAAACATAAGGGATATATTGTGGTATAGCTCATATGAGCAGGGGCTGCCAGATGGACAGCCCATTTGTTCTCTAACTATCTTCTAGCAGAGGACCACAATCAACACTCTGAAGCCCTACACCTGAAATGGAAAACAAAAAACCATTTTCTCGTGAAACTAATGCAATGGGAAGTGATAAGTGAAAATTTGCCATTATTTCTCATTTAGAAAATATATGCAGTTGGCTCGCCACCTTTGATAGAGCTGAAATTTCCTATAAAGGCTTGGGAATAACCAGACAATCAATAAAATTGAAATATGACTTTTTTGTCATTTTCTGGCTCATTAGGCTGAATAAAATCGCATTAGAGAGGTAACAGCTCATGAATGGATCAATGGGATCAGTGTTGAAATTGGTGTGTTGCATCATGTTTTAAGAAGAAAAAAAAACTTAAATCTGTTGCATGTCTATTATTTATGTTTCTTTTTCTTATACTGGTTTCTGGGCTGAAAACGTGTGTGTGTGTGTGTGTGTGT
>NW_015505445.1:354879-369536 GCF_001515645.1 Sinocyclocheilus grahami | reverse complement strand
TACGGTCTTACGGTCTGTACAGTATAAAAACCATTACGCCTATGGAGAGTCCCCACAAGGATAGCAAACCAGACATGTATGTGTGTGTGTGTGTGTGTGTGTTTTAATTGACCAAATAACTTGAATTTATGTTTGATTGATTTGTTGGCACAAGTAATGATAGTAAAGCTGTGTGCATTTGTGAATAAAAATGAGTTTGGTTTGGGAAAAAAAAAACTCCTTCCCAAAGTAACTGTTATTAATGTTAAACTGCACAGTATAAGATCTGTTTCAGAACACATTTACAAATGGAGCAGAACAACTGCCTTTGAGATGAATGGGAACGATAGCTCTCTCTAGGTATTATAGACCTCCTTGGTGGCAACAATGTTTTTAAAAGCCAAAAATATCCTAAATTCTGTGAATAGTCATCTTATATCACATCATATATCACTATAATTAGAAGTTTGATCCTCTGTTGAAGCAAGAAAATATAGACCAGTAGTTTTGCATATTGTAATGAGCTATTTTCATGTTTGTCTACAAAGACAAATATTTCAAATCAAAATTTCATGTCCATATACTTAGTTATTTGGTAGATAGCAATGGAATAAACAGGATAATTTACATTCAGTGAGTCATTATTGCAAAATAAACCCAGACAGGGTGATCTGGACCCATACACAATTCGGATAATGACTGGCTCACTGTACATTATCCGTTACATGTTACACAATTATACAGACAACGGAGTTGCCCAGAGATAAGTAAAAGACTAATTAGTAATTATTTTTATCCTGTTCATTTTACTAGTTATTTTTAATAATAACTGTTGTTGCTCCTACACTCTGAACAAGTGCAGTGAATGGGATAAACAAACTTCATATTTTCCCTAAAGGCATCTTTATTCTCCTAATTAAACTATCAGAAAATGTAAGCATATTCCCTCCTAGGCACACAGGCAGGACTGGTTTAAATTCAGAGTAAATCACAATTTTTGCTCCATGTGAGGATAGAGTCATGATTATGTTTCTTTCATCAGTGACAAAACACAAGGTTACGGTGAGCTGTTTTCAAAGTGTGATGTTATTGCTGCTGTATTGTGAAAATGTACAGACCTTTTCTTCCTGAGAGACGCTCATCATAATCCTTTCATTAAAGACCATTGTGTTCTCTAGCAGGTGGTTTTGAGTTTCCTTTTAGTTACCACTTGTGAAGAGGTAGTCTTTTTATGGAGGCATTTGAGAGGCTAGACTGCTGTATTCAGAAATCAAGATGTTCAGACGTTTGCTTTTCATGTTAAATATTACATTATTTCTACTTCTTTACATTCAAATTAAACTTATGCGTATTGTTTGCTTCATCAATTCAAATTCACTTCTGAATGGCACACAACCCTGATACATACTGAAAATTTCCATTTTGTGTTCCTTCCACCTCCATGGATTTACTATTATTGTTTTGGAAGTAATTGCATATACAGAATATTTTCATTTGAGGAAATGTATTTTCGTGATTTTGAAACTACCAAGATTTTTGGAAACTCTCTAGATTCTCCAGCAGATCTCTATTGGCGCTTTTCCACTGCATGGTACAGCTCGGTACGGTTCACTTTTGGGGGGTACAGTACCTGGTTTCATATGTGCTGTCAAAGAGATGACATTAATTGATCTCACTTCTCTTTAACCCTGATACATACTGAAAATTTCCATTTTGTGTTCCTTCCACCTCCATGGATTTACTATTATTGTTTTGGAAGTAATTGCATATACAGAATATTTTCATTTGAGGAAATGTATTTTCGTGATTTTGAAACTACCAAGATTTTTGGAAACTCTCTAGATTCTCCAGCAGATCTCTATTGGCGCTTTTCCACTGCATGGTACAGCTCGGTACGGTTCACTTTTGGGGGGTTTTCCACTGGGTACAGTACCTGGTTTCATATGTGCTGTCAAAGAGATGACATTAATTGATCTCACTTCTCTTTGAGAGTTGTTGATATTGAAACAGGTTGGGCTTGTCACTTACCTCTTTTGAGAAGATGAAAAAAGCTAACATTTTCACCTGGCCAAGGAGTATATGCTGCATGCTTGTAAGATGATGTTTGATGTGTGTTCTTGTTGGTAAGGAGGTGGAGCAGAGGCTTTTGACATGGATAGGAGAGCTGTTGCTCAAATTTACTGAGGTATGGTAGATATTTTTGGACTTTTGGCTCACACAGATAGACTCTAGGAGTCCTTTTTCTCTCGTTTCCTGCTCTTGTCTGATACAAAGATTAAGGAAGGAGACGGAGCAAGGGGTAAGCTATTTTATCGCACACTAGGAGCAGAAGTGCTTTACTCTAGGGCACAACAGCAGCGGAAAGGGCTCTAACCGGAAACTGAACCACCACGATTTTGCACTGTGGCGTGAAACCCATGTAGAGCTGTCAAAAAAACAAAGATGTACAATGTTTTGCCTTCAGTGGCCGGGGAGAACATGAAGAGTTGTTACACATTGTGTTTCAACATCTGTAATGGTTTTTGTGCTTTGTTTCAAACATTGATATAATATTTCCATATTTGTCTGATATTAATTAAGCTTAGAAATCTGCCACTTATCCTTAATAGTGTAAATTAATGTTAAGAGTGCTGTTAAAACCTACCATGCTAACATGATCTATTGTAATACCAATACGAAATATGGATAGAATTGTTTTGTATTTATGTTACATTAGAAATGTTGTGCATGAATACATTGTGATAATTAAAAAACCTGTTCATAGTAAAAATATAATAATAATAATATTTAATATTATTATTATTAGTTTTATAATAATAATACTTACTGTATTATTATTATTATTATTATCTGTGTTTTTGTGCAGTGTCTCAAATTTTGATATTTACATTTTTATTTATTTTTTTATTTTTTAGAAAGGTTGTACTTGTCTGTAACTGTAACAAATCATAATAATAATAAGTTATTTTATTAATATTATTATTTTTATTATTATTGACTATTATTATTATCATCATTATGCATAAATAGTTTTTTTTTTCTTCAAGTGAAACTCTGAAGCTGTTAATCTCCAAAACAAAATGAAAACCTGTGTGCTTGTTGCCAAAAATGATGCACACTTGAATGCGAACATGCAGTTCCAGGGAGCCCGTCTTAGATTTGGCTGTTTGTTCCGCATTAGTGTGGGAGCCACCTTGGATCTGGCGGAGAGTTATCACCCTCCTGCTGTTCGCAGCTGATTTGCCTCATGCCACTTATCAGCAGTGCTGCAATCACAGCTTCAGCCAGAATAAGCATTCATGCCATCTCTTATGGAAGTTTTATGAAGCACCACACTTTTTCCTGAGACCTTGTGTAGCCTCTTGCAGACCACTATAAACTACCATAATGAGCTGCTTTCAAGTGAAATTCAGACCTTTTAAGACCTTTGGGTTCATATTCTAGGTGAAAGAACACATCATTACTCTACTCTTTTCTGTACTCTTTTGAAAAATGTTCGGGAAAAGTTTTATAATTGACATAACATTGTGGTTCCAAGTGGTTCCTAGTGCTTATATATTATTATATTATTTTATACTTCATAATTTTTTCAGATTTTTTTTTACAATTAATTTATTTGTTTGTTTGTTTATATTTTACGTTTATTTTATTTTTTTACTTGAAGTACATTTCATTCAAGTCAAGATATATTTTCTGAGAATCTTGTATTCATTTAGGAATAGAGTTGTTAAGGAGAGACAACCAGGTTGACTGTGTCTCTGCCTTTTAAACAGTTTAAGTCTTAATTATCTGAGCAAATGTTTACATTATCATTATTTCAGTCAATTATTTCATTTTCTATTCCTAGCAGTACTTTCAAGCCTCTCAGGGGCGATGCCCACATACACTCCTACGGAAATATGGACTTATGAATACAATCCTCCAAATACCCTCAATCTGGGGTTTGACTAAGCTTTGACTATTGGGCTGCAGTCCCAGGTTTTTTCAAGTGCCCCAGATCTTCCTTTGTTTTAAATGCATTGCATTTAGTTATTTCCTTCTTTTTTTTACGTGTGCAGTCTATGTGTGCATTTAATTGCAATGTCAGTTGATTTAATATTCTTGTATTTGATGATTGAGTCCAGAACTCAATTCACTTTAAACAGTCTTGTGAAAGTAAGACCCCCCAATGAATGTGCAGTGTGAACTTATCCATACATTTTCTTGTATTTATGAACATCAAATGTATTAATAGCCATTTTACTTGTCTTATTAAAGCTACTGAAGTACATTGTTCGTATTCCCCAATCGCTAGTTTCATAGATATGTGTAATATAAAGGTCTCTGTTATATTAAACTGGCAAATTTCCTCAATTTAAGCAGCCTGGATTTGGTTATATTTGGGTTTAAAGAGTGAATATGATTCATTATGGTGAATAATCAGAGTTCTGTGAATTAACGTACACTTTTGTAAAGCAAGCCAGCCTATTGTGGGCAAATTTAACAGGATTAGAAACATATTCGGTGCATAATTTAACTGGTCCATGAGCTCAGCTCTTAATGTATTATTGAAAAGCCATAAACCTTGGCCATACTCGATGTTCATTTGATGCTTGTTTTAAGTATGCATCCTGTTCATTTGGTTCATACATATGCAGTAAGCCGCATGCATACCAGCCCCCCTGTTGAGACTGTATACA
This sequence comes from Sinocyclocheilus grahami, assembly GCF_001515645.1. Lineage (NCBI taxonomy): Eukaryota > Metazoa > Chordata > Actinopteri > Cypriniformes > Cyprinidae > Sinocyclocheilus > Sinocyclocheilus grahami. The sequence goes on along the minus strand of NW_015505445.1, from coordinate 364,878 downwards.
AGCTGACAAAACTTTGTGAAAAGACACTAAGTGAAACTCTAAGTGTGATTTGCAAAGTATCAAGGGCCATTCCCTCACTAGCATGGTTTGTCTTGTAAATATAGCACTGTAATTGCCGTGCTAAAGAACACCAGCCAAAATAGCCTTCAGATGGTCTTTTCTGAGTCCAGGAAGCACTCTTCTTATTGCAGCAGCAAAGAGATAAACAACTGCCAAGTGGTAAAATTCAAAGACTGTTTTGTTCTTCTCAGAATAAGCTATTAACCTTGTACTCTCAAACATTAATTATGAATTCTCTCCGTCACTTGAAGAAGAAAAGTGTTAGTTAGGGCACAAAGTTACACTTGGCAGCTCGTCAAAGGCTACGTGAAAGGGTCCTCTGTGGGTTTTCAAATTGGGCAAACGGAGCAAACAATGCTTTTGAAAAAGCCACTCTGCAACTTCATTTTCAGAACAATAGCGGCAGTGTTCCCAGAGGTGGCATTTCTCATTTTTCTTATCTGTGCACCTTGAAGCCTGTCACAGCGGTGAGTGGTGTGCCTCTGTTGTTCGGCATGGATCGGAGAACTCTCCTGAGGTGAAGGACCCGGCGCTGGTATTGAGTTGCGGCCCTTTTGAATTTCATCTACAGCTAGGCCTTTCCTATCAGACTCATTTGAGAGTGAGATTTCAGATGGAAAGAGTAACTCTCTACCCTCCTAACTCTCGCTGGATGTCGGTGCATTGTGACGTTGTAAGCGTGCTCTGTGATGCCCGTGAATTGGGGATGTCAAGAGGGTAGAAAATTGCAGCACTTCAGGTCGACTTTAACAGGCTTTTCCTCTCTTATTCAAGTTCGCTGAGAGATCCCATTTATCATGTTATGGAACCTGCATTGCATGGGAAAGAGAATTATTTATGAGCAATGTATGGCTTTTGATGATGAATCTGCAGGAAAAAGCATTAAATGAAATGATTGACTTTTGGTGGGGGGTGGTGATGAGTGATCAGCGGGGATGAGTTTAAGGTTTCTCAAAGTTTCATCCTGTTCTCACCTATTAATTATGAGGAAAAAGATGCACAAAATTTTGTAAGAATAGTCTGGAGTAAGACTTATAAACGAATATAAACAAGTATTATATCCAGAATGGCAATATAAATATAAATTATACACAGGGTGTCCGCGGGTCCTTAAAAAGTCTTAAAATGTCTTAAATTCGGATTCGATGGGTCTTAATTATTTTTGGTCTCATTAACGCTAAAACATCTTTAGTCTGACGGACCTAATGGCTTTACAATCATTGGACAGACCGAAGAACTCTAATTGCAGTAAGTTAGCAGAATACAAGCTCGCGCTGAGGCTCACTCTGTTTGTCTCGAGACTTCAGAACAAATGAGCGTGACAGCACACATAAACTCAGAAGAAACACACTGAGGTAAACATTCAAAATGTTTAGTTTATTCATAACATGATATAGTTAAATAACACCATGACAAGTGAGCTATTTTGCTCAATATTCTCACAACGCAAAAGAAACAAATATTCAAAACACCTACAGAGTGCACGCATTACGTGAAGTCTAGCGCTCTGCCTGATCACTGCATGATTAAGTCTATTAAAATACATTCAGAATGATCACAAATTCAAGACATGGGGCAGAAAATGTGTATATTTATACTCCAGTTCACACGGAAGAGTGCCTTTTTTTCTCCAAAAATGACCATATACAAATGTGATATTGATTTTTTACAACAGTTCAATAAACTAGAAGTTTTATTAAGAGACTTGCGTTTTAGACACCATATAGCCTGTTTTTGCGTCTCTGAGCAACATGATGGTGTTACGTTCCCGAATGAATTCATATAAGGTGGTATTAAAAAGGTCTTAAAAGTCTTAAAGTTAACTTGTTCAAGTCTGCAGAAACCCTGTATATAAATTATCTAAGTATTTAGAATATATAGTTTATTCCTGTGATGGCAAAGCTGAATATTCATCAGCCGTTACTCCAGTCTTCAAGGTCACATGATCCTGTACAAATCATATATTATGTTTACACATATACTTCTTGAAAACTTATGCCACACTTAAATTTTTGGATGGATGGATGGATGGATGGACGGACGGACGGACGGACGGACGGATGGATGGAGGACCTGAAAGCCATACTCAAGTAAAAGTACAGATATCTTACCAGAAAATGACTTTGGTAGAAGTTGAAGTCACCGTTTAGAATATTACTTGAGTAAAAGTCTTAAAGTATGTGATATTTATTGTACTTAAGTACGAAAAGTATTTTTTAAATCTTAAACGTACTTAAGTATTGAAAGTAAAAGTACAAGTACGCTCTTAAAAATAAAGGTGCTTCAAAAGGTTCTTCAAGCAATGCCATAGAAGAACCATTTTTGGCTCCACAAAGAACCATTCAGTCAAAGGTTCTTTAAAGCGTTTTTGTAATCTGAAGAACGTCTCGGTTACGTATGTAACCCTCGTTCCCTGAAGGAGGGAACGGTTTAGTTTACACTCGAAGTAGATTGGTCCCTCTAAGCGAGATCCCAATTTCGTCGGTCCTCCGACGTGACGTCGAGAGTGACCGACTGAAAGGGAACCTTATTTCGCCACAAAGAACCTTTTGTGAAACAGAAGGGTTCTTCAGATGTTAAAGGTTTTTTATGGAACCATTTAGACAAAAAGGTTCTTCTATGGCATCGTGAAGCACCTTTATTTTTAAGAGTGTAGATGCAAAATGGAAAATAAGCAAATAAATATATATAAAAATGTTTATACACAGCTTGAGTAGCAAGATTGTGTTCAGTTTTAACCAGGGGTTGAATACTGAAATTTGAAATAATTTAAAACGTGAAAAAAACAGTCGAAATGTGAAATTAAAACCACCAGTAGGTGACAGCAAGTGAGTGTTAATGAGTGAGTCATTGAGATTCAACCGATTCATTCAAACGGCTGATTCATTCAGAAACAATGCATTTGACTGTGTTAATGAGTGAATCACTGAATCATTTATTCAACCCATTCGTTCAAAAGGCTGATTCATTCAATAAGTAAACACCATTGCTCAGAGACCCAAAAGAGTGCTGTGATCTTTGTTAGGAACTATTTTCGTCAGTAAAATTGAGCAAAAACAGGCAATATTATGTCTAAAATGTAAGTCACTTATTGCTTTACTGAACTTGTATAAAATTATTATTAAATGTGTTCATGCTGAAATCTGCAGAAAAATGGTACTTTGTGTGATATAGATTAAGTTAACTATATTAAATTATATAAATATAAAAAGCATACAGAGGCATTTTTTGTCGTCTATAATTTAGAATGCCTGGAATTTTTAGTTTTAATAGAATAATAAAGCACATGCCTGCACTCGGTGTGTGATTTGGGGATATAGCCTACTTGATCATGTCAGATCACACATCATTACAACAACACTTACCACATTATCGCAGATGATGCTGTATCGCACAGCACACACTAGCCTCGACTTGAGTGGAAAATTAATCATCCGCAGTTGTGCACGCACTTGTTTGCACATGAGCAAAGGTGTTTTTTAGGAGTCTTGCAAACGCCAGACCACTGATTCGTCAAACCTGCTTTCCTGCAGTCCGTGTTCTTCTGACTTCTGACTATTTAGTAGTAAGTAACGAATATGCTTCGGGGAAATGTATCGGAGTAAAAGTATATATTTTAATTAGGAAATGTAGTGGAGTAAAAGTAAAAGTTGGTTGAAATATAAAAACTCAAGTAAAGTACATATACTCCCAAAAATACTTAAGTAGCCTACTGTAATGAAGTATTATTACTTTGTTACAATACACCACAGATAGATAGATAGATAGATAGATAGATAGATAGATAGATAGATAGATAGATAGATAGATAGATACATAGATAGATAGATAGATAGATAGATAGATAGATAGATAGATAGATATGACATTGAGATACATTTAAGTTTACCCAAAATCACTATGTAGATACAACATACAGTAGATATAACATTTTTGAAATGAGTTTTACATTTCTGTTCTACCCAGTTATCCAATTTTACTGTCATAATATAATTATCAACCATGATCCAAAAATACTGTTTCTTCATGCAAAAAATCTATGTTTTGTCTTTCTTTTTTGAAGTATGAAAATTATGGCCCATGATTTCTAAACGGTAGTGATTCTCCTCCGTGCACCTTTAATGTTATAAACATAATTGCTTACTTTTTTAGTGATTGTCTTCCAATCAAATCAGTGACAGGCATGAGAGTTATAATGTTAGCTTGTTTGTTGTTTATAATTGCCTTTTAATTATGCTCTTCTTGTATGATTGTAATTTCCCTCTCTTCTTTCTCTAACTTTGTAACTTTGAGGAGAGAAAAAACTTTTTTATCTAGAGCTACAAAGTCTGATGAATGAAAGACTTCAATCTTGGTGACATGGGTCTACAGGGGAAGTGGTATCATAAGCAGAGTTGCATACTATCATAATACATGTACTTTGTCTGCAGTATGTTTATTATGCGGTTCATCTAATTATTTGATTAGACAGACAAAATGTATTTTCTATATATGTGTTCATTTCGGCTGTCCAGTCATGGATGCTATTACTTCCAAGTGTATAATGCACAGTATGTAGCACACTAGTATTCCATTCTGAACAGAGACAGTGTCTTTATATGAAGGGCTATCAAAATATGTTAAGTTTAAATGAATAAACCGTGCTAGACTAAACAGACATATACTTCAAAAGCAAAATGTTTTCACAACATCTACTTGAAAGGAGGCAAGCTATGAAATTGAGCATTTTGAGTTTATCAACAAGACTTTCAAATGCCATTTTGAAGTTCACTTAGGGTGCATTTGTGGTTTATAGCAGTGCATGGTGTGTGAATGAAGAACTGTCTAGAGAGTAGGAGTTGCACCGACTAGTCGACTTCAATGCTCTGCCATGACGCTTTAAGCTTGATGTCGACTAGTCGCTGGTCCTATAGAGGGCGCAACAGGATAATAAATCTTTGAAGGACTTCCACATTTACGCTCCGTTTCCAAACAGTTAAAATGACAAATAAATGCATACAATATAATGTGTGATTATATTACTGGATGCTCGAAATTGAACAGGAGAATGCACGTTTTAAACAGCTTATTGTACAGGTAAGTTAATCGCCGTTTTAATCTAATGCGCTGCTGCACTGTAACGTACACACATAGGCTACAGACCATAGCTCATACATTACGCACACATGGCGAGTGCACAGAATCATTCAGCGCGGAAATGTATTGTCAACACTGTTCTGTGATTTCTCAATAAAATAGCTTAGAAACTGAAAAGTTCAAGCATATATTTCTTAACTAAATCCCACAGCTTCACTTTTAGAAAGACGCTGCCAGGTAGAATCAGTTCACACACGCAATCGCTCTCACTAATGCATTCATATGAATGTAATCTTTACTGTGCTACTTTATCTATATCTGATTTAGAACGAACAGAAATCTGTGAGAAATATAACGACCCAAAGACAAAAGAACTGATAAAAATGAGCTGTTATAGGAGCAATAGCCATGTGGGCAGCGCTGTGTCATATGCCATCAGTGTTGGGGAAAGTTACTTTTAAAAGTAATGCATTACAGTATTGCGTTACTCCATAAAAAAGTAACTAATTATGTTACTTAGTTACTTTCTATGGAAAGTAATGCATTATGTTACTTTTGCGTTACTTTTTAAATCTAGACAGGGCTTGCTTGTTTGTTTTTAAAATAAAATACAGTAGAATGCAGAAGAAGAAATTTCAACATCAGCAATAAAAAAAAGACACAAATATTTGTCTAGAGTAATTTTTGCTTATTAGTATGGTTGAACTGGATCATCGAAGGCCAGAAGCAAAGACATTGGTTAATAGAATGGGATTATTAAATACATAAAGGATATGTGTGTTGTTTAACATTTAATTATTGCAGATTTGCGTTATATACTGAGTATATTCTGAGCATTTTTTTAATTCATTTTGAGGAATACTGAATCTGTTTTTTTATTTTGATTAATTAGATTAGATTAGATTAATTAATGCATATTCATATTTATTTTCGAAAATAGATTACTAAATAGTCTAGCCATGTATTGTACATCAAACTACTGTTTTAACTGTCAATGTCTATAAATAGGCAACAGAGAATGTAATGTAGCTTTAAACATCTTGCTCATACCGATTTTAAGCTCATACCATCTTTGAACTTACAGAGTGAAGATAATTTTTTTTTACATTTACATTTAGTCATTTAGCAGACGCTTTTATCCAAAGCAACTTACAAATGAGGACAATGGAAGCAATCATAATCAACAAGAGAGCAATGATATGCAAGTGCTATAACAAGTATATAATAAATAAAAAGAAAACAGATAGAACAGAAAAATAATCGAGCAATCTTTTTTAAAAGAAAACAAGCAGTTAGTAAATGGATAGAGTGCAAGTCTAAAAGGGGTCAGTTTTTTTTTTAAGAATACAATTAGAATAGAGAGTGCTCGAGTTAGAGGGTCAAATTAAGATGGAAGAAATTCGTTTTTAGCCAATTCTTGAAGATGGCTAAAGACTCTGCTGCTCGGATTGAGTTGGGCAGGTCATTCCACCAGGAGGGAACATTTAATTTAAAAGTCTGTGAAAGTGATTTTGTGCCTCTTTGGGATGGCACAATAAAGCGACGTTCACTTGTAGAACGCAAGTTTCTTGAGGGCACATAAGTCTGAAGTAATGAATTTAGGTAAAGGGGTGCAGAGCCAGTGGTGGTTTTGTAGGCAAACATTAATGCCTTGAATTTTATGTGAGCAGCTATTGGTAGCCAGTGTAAATTGATAAACAGAGGTGTGACGTGTATTCTTTTCAGAAAATTAAAAATTAGTCTTGCTGCCGCATTCTGGATTAATTTGAAAGGTTTTATAGAACTGGCTGGAAGACCTGCCAAAAGAGATTTGCAATAGTCCAGCCTGGACAGAACAAGAGCTTGAAGAGTTGTGAAGCATGTTCCGAAATAAATTATTAATAGCATTTCTGTCATGACAACTCTCGGAGGGATTGGCATGGTAATGCACATGACAATGTTAATGTATTTGGTCTTGGCGGAATAGATCTGCTACGCTGCTGCTGCGACAGAGCAAGTACCGAGACTTGCTACTGCCAATACATCCACAATATGCTGCTGTGAGCATGTAAGAAATATTGCTGCTGCAAAAATAACAAGCATGAAATAACCCCCATATAGCATACATGAATCACCTCGAAGCAGATCTATACAGGTGGAGCTGGGGAAGATGGAAGGGTTTCTGAAGTAAGCTGCAACTGCTACGGCAAGCACTAGTCATATATTTGAATTAGTGCTGACCAAAAATTTATATCATGGTATTTTTCTAAATTAATTAGCTATATTAATTAAAATAATTAACTCTGTATATCTATGTATGCTATATACATAGTGTATATCTATACATTACCTTTCAGTCAGCATGATTTTTGGAGTGATGTATAGATAATTTTTAATCAACAAAGACATTTTTTTATCAGATTTGATCAAAAGTGACAGTAAATACATTTTGATTTTAAATAAATGCTGTTCTATAAAACTTTTGAATTCATCCAAGAATCCTAAATAAATCTATCACGGGTTGCACAAAATGATTAAGCAGCCCTATTTTCAACATTCATAATAAATAAAATTCTTGCATATTAGAATGATTTCTGAAGGATCATGTGACACTGAAGCCTGGAGTAATGGCTGATGAATATTCAGCTTTGCCTTCACACGAATAAATGACAATTTAAAATATTTAAAAATGGAAAACAGTTATTTTAAATTGTAATAATATTTCACAATATTACTATTTTTATTTTTAATCTCAAATCTCAAATCTAATTTAAAATAAATGCAGCCTTGGTGGCATAAGAGACTACTTTCAAAAACACAAAAACTGGAACAATAGTGTGTATTCAGGTTTATTTGCCTTTAGGTGGCACTGCTGCCAAACCTGCCAAGCCCCTCAGTGCATGACGTCGATGACACCTACCAGGTTTCATTTCAATATTCCAAAGTGTGCCCAGAGCTCATTCACAAAAGAAAATTTGTATGTGCCCCCAAACTGCATGAGAGCTTCTGAGGCAGCCAACCCTAAACTGTTTACATCTTATAATACTAAAAACGTCTGTGTTTGAGTACGTAGGTGTTGGTGGCACCGCTCAATCATTAAATTACTCAGGTGATAAATGAACTGTATTGCTTTTTAAATGTTAAACATAACTTGCATTAATAAACAAAACCATTTTTTCTTAGTAACTTACCCTTGAGTTTCTGATAATGAAGGACCATCATATTGATTAACTTGATGTCTTGCCACCAGTTAAGAGAGATTCCATAAATAAATGTTAATAAAATGGCTTTAAATATGAATGAATTTGCAGCCAAACGTAAAATAGCTTCCATTTATTATTTTATTTTCAATAGCTAAATATCTCAGAGTAAGAATACTTGAACACTCTGATATCAGTGTTGGCCTTTATATTAGAAGAGGTCAAATAAATGTGAACTGAAGGTCTGGCATCTCCATTCTTATTAGCTTTGAGCAATATATATACATGTATATTGGCACATTATTGAGGATTATAGCTTTTTCATGTTGTATTGCTGTATTATATGACCTGAGGTTGTTTCAAAATAGAACGTCTCGGTTACGTATGGTAACCCTCGTTCCCTTTCAGTCGGTCACTCTCGACGTCACGTCGGATGACCGACAAAATTGGGATCCTACCAAAAAGCCACAGCTACTGCCCCTTCCAGTGTCCTGTGGAAGCCACCTGCGCCCCTACTTTTTGGCGTAGGCCAGGGCTTGCACAAGAGGACCAGCTACTGCTGCTATGGCACTACCCACTGAGTAAGACTGGATAACACTGGGAAAACATACCCGTTCTACTTGGAACAGGGACGTTACGGAAGCTCCAACTTTCCCGAAGGAGGTTTCGGAAGCAATACACATATGAACATTCCTTAGGTTCATATCCTTCTCGCCCCCTTAAGGAACCTGACGATCAGGTCATGCTTCCCCAGCGACCTCCCTTCTAAGGGGTTGCCTATTTGGTTAGCCACGATTGCAGCGACATAAACTTTGAGGGTGGAGGGAGACAGCCTTCGCTCCAACCCTTGCTGCAAAAAGAACAGCACGACTCTGATCGGGCATATTCGGGGGTCTTCTCGGCGAGAAGAACACCACTCAATGAACAGGTTCCACTTCAAAGCATAGGCGTGTCTCGTAGACGCTGCTCTCGCTGAAGTGATGGTGTCAACTACCTCTTGAGGTAGGTCACTTAGAACCTCCGCATCCCGCCTTTTTTTTCAGGAACCAGACATGAAGTTTCCAGAGGTCTTGACGCGGGTGCGAAAGGGTGTCCCGTCTCTGAGTCAATAGATCCTTCCTCAGAGGAATCGGCCAAGGAGGGGCTGTCACGAGGAGCATTAGTTCCGGGAACCAGGTCTGGGTAGGCCAATAGTGTGCCACCAACGGCCGCTGTATTGTCCGTGCGGACCAGTACATGCTTGCCTCGTAAGCGCCCTTTGAGACGGCTCAGGGCAAGGTGCACTGCCAGCACCTCGAGGTTTGCCCGTCTCAGGGCCTCTGCTCTTTCGCTTGCCACCAGGTTTGGCGGGGGCCTGGACGGGCGGGGCGGCTGCCCTGCGACCGGCTCCATGGCGTAGCTTTGCTGGAGGCCGCAGGAGCGGGGCGGTGGCAGGGGGGGCCACCCTCGGCAACGGCAGCAGCTGCACGGCAAGGCAGGATGTACCTGATGGCCTCACTCTGCTTTGGTCAGCAGAGAACTGCTGGGCAAGTTCTCCACCGTGTCACCGAAAAGGCCTGCCTGGGACACGGGGGCATTCAAGAATCGTGTCTTGTCCGTCTCGCGCATGTCAACCAGTCACAGCCAGAAATGGCGCTCCTGGACCACCATAGTGGACATCGCACGACCCAGAGACCGCGCTGTA
>NW_015505445.1:337025-347980 GCF_001515645.1 Sinocyclocheilus grahami | reverse complement strand
CAGCCGAATCTTCCTCTCCAGAAAGCTCTGGCTCACCCTCCGATTCAGCAATCGACATCTGGTGGTTGGGAGGAGCGCCAAAGGATACGGCTGGTACGCTCCTTGTAGAGGGCCCATCACGTTCCATTGGCAGCTCAACTGGCTGCGGAGTGCCTCAGACCGCCCGCACTACTGCCTGAAGTAGCCCCTCCTGGCTGCCGCCAAGAGGAAAACTAGCTCAAGGCAGAGGCAACAGAACTCCGCCCCTTGAGGAAGCGGAGCGTGGCCCGCGACTCCGAGATGATCATCTTCCCGCAATGAGAAGATGACTCATCCACAAACGCCACCTCAGCGTGCTACATGCCCAGGCACGTGAGGCAGCGATCGTGACCATCACCCAGCGCCAGGTAACGACCGCATCCAGAAACGTCCGGGTGATACGTTGTCTATAGCAAGAACCACATCGTCTTTACAAAGACGTAACGTCAAGTTTGCCACGCAACGTCGTCTTTAAAAAGACGCACCCGAAATTGCTCTTTTAGGGGAAAAAGCTATTTTAGCGTGCTGAGGCGCACAGGGGAGATGATCATCTGCAACACAAACAAGGGGTAGTGCAGCCTGATGTGTGCAACCCACTTGACACGGGAAACCACCACCGCTGAAGCGCCGTACCGCCAACACGAAGAGCTCTCCAAAGAGCGCGCTGAACTCGTTCAGTCTTCTTTTCTCAGTAGAGTAGTCAGGAGCAGAACGATGTGATCGCTCGGCTCCAAAGCGAAAAGCTGAATATGCGCTGCATCTGCTGCCTACTTATACTCACGCTGTGATCAGCGGCAGCTGGATGCAATAATCGCATGCCAATGTGCATTGGCTCGTTTAGTTTACACTCGAAGTAGATTGATCTCTCTAAGCGAGATCCCAATTTCGTCGGTCATCCGACGTGATGTCGAGGGTGACCGACTGAAGGGGAAACAGACTTCCATGCTCTAAGCTCACATTGGTTACATTTTCGAAAGTTATGGAGGTCAGCTGTGGTCGGACATTTCTTCAGCTAAGGTTCGAGGTCAAAAACAATGTGTAATGCTTTAACGTCCCTTGGCGACACTTGATCTGCATTTGACAGCCTCTGATTTGACTCACTCAAATACAACCTTGAAAAAGCAATACATAATGCTGTTACTGCAACCCCAGTTTAGAATAACTGAACATTAGTTTAAATGTTTTCTTATTCTTCTTTCAGCTGGTACTCAATCTTTTCAGTTTCAGTGGGTGATTTATCTTGACCTCTGTATATTCACTTTTACTTTTCTGATCAAAATGTATGTTTGTTTAACAGGGACATCCTGAGATTGGAGAATTAAATTTAAAAGATTATTTGTTGCAGTAGGTTCAAGGTTAATGACTAAATTTATATGCATTGCATAACAAAATTGCTAATTTATTACTTTGTATATGAACCCAATATTTCATTTGAAGTCATTAGGTGTTAAAAAATAGAATAATTAAAGATAAACAAGCCCCTCTCAAATTATAAAGTATAGAGTATGCAGTTTTTGTGCTCAAGCCTAAGGCAAGGGCAGCTTATAGTCTACACAGTAAAGGCCATCAAGGCAATATCAATACCCGGGTTATAGTTTATATGCAAGGCTATAATTCACTTTTAGAAGCAAGAGTGCCAATGGTGTCCAAGTACGACAAATACAATACTCACCAATGTTTATCAAGATGAAACTTAAAGAAACACTCCACTATTTTTGTAAATAGGCTCATTTTCCAACTCCCCTAGAGTTAAACAGTTGAGTTTTACCGTTTTCGAATCCATTCAGCCGATCTCCGGGTCTGGCGGTAGCACTTTTAGCTGTAGCTTAGCATAGATCATTGAATCTGATTAGACCGTTAGCCTCTCGCTCAAAAATTACCAAAGAGTTTCAATATTTTTCCTATTTAAAACTTGACTCTTCTGTAGTTACATCGTGTACTAAAACTGACGGAAAATGAAAAGTTTCAATTTTCTAGGCCGATATGAGGAACTATACTCTCATTCGGGCTTAATAATCAAGGAACTTTGCTGACGTACCATGATATTATCCAGCGCCTGAAAATAGGCTTTTTGGAAGGTACCTAGTTAGGACTATTTTCAGGCGCTGCGTAATATCATTGCGACTGCTGCACCCATGGTGGGAATGAGAGCATAGTTCCTAGCCATATCGGCCTAGAAAATCACAACTTTTCATTTTCCGTCATTCTTAGTACACGATGTAACTACAGAAGAGTCAAGTTTTAAATAGGAAAAATATAGAAACTCTTTGGTCATTTTTGAGTGAGATACTAATGGTTTAATCAGATTCAATGATAGATTCTATGCTAAACTACAGCTAAAAGTGCTACCCCCAGAACTGTTTAACTCTAGGGGAGTTGGAAAATGAGCCTATTTTCAAAAATAGTGGAGTGTTCCTTTAAAGACTTTTGCATTGTTACTAAAAATGTATCTTTCAAATAAATTTCTATTCATCAAAGATCCCACCAAAATATTAAGCAGCACAACCGTTTTCAACATTGATGACAATAATAATAAGAAATGTTTCTTGAACATCTTTTTTTTCCACTAGATCTTTGTTTCAAACCTGAGTCTGATTGACATGAGAAATGCCAATGTTCTCAGAGAGCAGCTTGTATTCTTTCAATCTCTTGCAATGCACTCAACAAACTCAAGTGTGTTTAAAGTTTTGGTGCTAAATCCAAACGGATGAATACTTCAATAACACAGTGAAACTGGCATCTTCTCTCTTCGCTGATCATGCGAGCCCCAAAAGTACAACATTAAAAGAGACCCATGGCGGGTGGAATCGAATTGATCCAAATGAACCAAAGTTGTGGAGACTGAAAGTTGTCTGTTTTCGCCAATTGTTATTTCTATGTGCAACTTTCACATTTACATCAGAATGACACAGTTTGATTCTTAGGATACATTTTGATTTGCAAAAACTCAATTTCAAGAGGCTAATTATTCTGATATTGACCAGCTGAGGTAATCAGCAGCCTCAGTCACTTCCTGTGACTTGCATTGTGTTGTCCTCTTCTGCCCTCCCCCACAGTCAGGCCTCATTGCGGATTCTGCAGAGAGATCAGTCTTTTAATGGGCTATCATTAGCTTCTCTTCATCTGCTCAGTGAAAGCGAAAAGAGGGGGTGTGGGTGGTGCTGGAACCAGAGAGCCGCGGCAGAAGTGACGACTTGCTTGACCATGAAAGAAAATTAATGGGACATGCATGGGTAATGAGATTACAGAGCTGAATCTCCCTGGCTGGAGAGCAAGATCACCAGGTACGCCGGTTTAGGAATGCACAAGCCTGTGCTGCTTTAAACCAGAGATGGAAACAAAGAAGGCTATGCACATATGTGATAACTCCATAGAGGTATGTTCACAGCAGGTGTCTGTGCTTATTTGATGATCTGCTAGACTCGCTTTCTCTCTCTCTGCTGGCAGTATGTTGGGAGCATGACAGGGCAGACTATTGGTCGCAGCTGTCTGGGGTTCTCTGAGGGCCTGTGCCATACGGTCGGTATGAGAACTAGAGTGGCCCGAAGTCCTGTAGGATCATTCTGACCATATTCTGCGTCCATTCTAGCGGTTAATATCAAGCACAGCCTGCCGTGTGGCTTGTTTCCCCAGGAAGAACTGCAGAAAGATCAGGTTAGTTGTAAATTGACTTGGAAATGGCACAAAAGCTGTTTGAAAATGAAAAGAATGTTTAATGCAGCGTACATAACTCTAGAAACCCAAGGGTTAGTTTATCAAAAAAGGAAAATACATGTCATTCCAGACCTGTATGACTTTCTTTCATTTGTAGATCACAAAAGAATATGTTTTGGAAACACTTTTTGTACCATACAAAGTAAGTCAGTGGGACTACTTTGACTTACATTTAATGGAGGGGAAAAAAATCTCTTTAAGGCTAATTTGCACATACTAGGCAATCAGGCTTCTTTTCATTTCATAAAAATTATGACCTAATGCATTGTTATGGTGTTCTTTGGTAATACATAATTCATTCATATACTACCAATCAAATTTTGGGGTCAGTAATATATATATATATTTTTTAAAGAAATTCATACTTTTGTTCAGCAAGGATGCATTAAATTGATTAAAAGTGACACTAAAGGCTAATCAGTTTACATTATTACAAAAAAATTGTTCCACTGTTTTCGAGGAATTCAAGCAATTATTTCTGAAGGATCATCTAACAAGACTATAGTAATGGCTGCTAAAAAATCGAGATCTATATATATATTTTTTTTTTTTTTTTAAATGTATTAAAACAGTTTTTTAAAACTATTTAAAAATTGTAATAATATTTCACAATATTACTGTTTTTACCGTATTTTGATCAAATAAATGCAGCCTCGGTAAGCATAAAGGACAACTTTCAAAAACATTTAAAAAATCTTACCAACCCCACATTTTTGGAACGTATATGCCTGAAAAGAGAACATTTATTTTTGGTTTGGAAATTCATTCATTTAAATAATTAATAAATAACATTGATATTATTAAAACGTCTCGGTTACGTATGGTAACCCTCGTTCCCTGAAGTAGCGAACGGAGACGTCACGTCGGATGACCGACGAATTGGGATCTCGGTTAGAGAAGCGCTTGCAGGCTCACCACCTGATCCCTGAAGGGAGTAGCGGGAACCTTGGCACATAGCCGGGCCTGGGGCCTCAGGGTTACCTGGGAGTCAGCCGGCCTGAACTCTAAGCACGAATCGTCGACCGAAAATGCGTGCAGGTCACCTACCCTCTTGATGGAGGCAAATGCAAGCAGGAGCAGAGTTTTCATTGACAAAAACTTCAGCTCGACCGCCTGCAAAGGCTCAACTGGGCCCTGCTGTAGTGCTGTGAGCACTAGAGTCAGGCCCCAAGAGGGTATAGAGGGGGGCCGTGAAGGATTTAGCCTTCTCGCCCCCTTAAGGAACCTGACGATCAGGTCATGCTTCCCCAGCGACTTCCCTTCTACGGGGTCGTGGTTAGCTTCTTTTTTTTTTTTTTGCGATTGCAGCGACATAGACTTTGAGGGTGGAGGGAGACAGCCTTCGCTCCAACTCTTGCTGCAAAAAGGACAGCACGACTCTGATCGGGCATCTTCGGGGGTCTTCTAGGTGAGAAGAACACCACTCAATGAACAGGTTCCACTTCAAAGCGTAAGCGTGTCTCATAGACGGTGCCCTCGCTGAAGTGATGGTGTCACTACCTCTTGGGGTAGGTCACTTAGAACCTCCGCGTCCCGTCCAGGGACCAGACATGAAGTTTCCAGAGGTCTGGACGCGGGTGCCAAGGGGTGACCCATCTCTGAGTCAGTAGATTCTTCCTCAGAGGAATCGGCCAAGGAGGGGCTGTCGCGAGGTGCATTAGTTCTGAGAACCAGGTCCGGGTAGGCCAATAGGGTACCACCAACAGGACCTGCTCCTCGTCCTCCCTGACCTTGCACAGTATCTGTGCAAGAAGGCTCACTGGGGGAAATGCATATTTGCAAAGGCCCCGCGGCCAGCTGTATGCCAGTGCGTCTGTGCAGAGTGTTCCCTCGGTCAGGGAGAAGAACAACTGGCAGTGAGAGGTTTCTGGAGAGGCAAACAGGTCTACCTGAGTGGCTCCAAAAAGTCTCCAAACCAGCTGGACCGTCTGGGGATGGAGTCGCCATTCTCCCGGGAGCGCAGCTCGTCGGCTGCCCGGTTGAGCAGCCCAGGAATGTGAACAGCACGAAGCGCTCTCAGATGCTTCTGACTCCAGAGGAGGAGGTGGCGGGCGAGTTGCGACATGCGACGGGAGCGCAGACCACCTTGTCAGTTGATGTACGCAGCGGTCGCCTTGTTGTCCCGGACTAGTTCATGCTTGCCTCATAAGCGCCCTTTGAGACTGCTCAAGGCAAGGTGCACTGCCAGCAACTCTGAGGCAGTTGACGTGCCAGTGCAGTTTGGGGCCCCGTCCAAGTCCACGCCCACCTCGGGACTCGGCCATGGAGCCAGTGCTGAAGCGGTCTCATATGAAGCAGCCCCAGTGGCGTGACTGCCACCATAGCTGCCATATGCCCCAGAAGCCTCTGAAATTGTTTCTGTGGGACCACCACCCTGCTCTTGAATGTATTCAAGCAGTTCAACACCAACTGAGCACGTTCCTGCATGAGGTGTGCTGTCTGTTCGACCGAGTCCAACTTCATACCGCGAAAAGAGATCCTCTGCGTCGGGGAGAGTTTGCTCTTTTCCCAGTTGACCCGAAGGTCCAACAGGCTTAGGTGTGAGAGCACCAAATCCCTGTGTTCGCACCACTGATCACGGGGCAACAGGGACAGCCCGGAGGGCAGGACCTCGTACTGATATGCTCGTTCTTTGGACGCGAACCACAGCAATGGTCTGTGGTGCGTAAGGGTCGACACATGAAGTACGCGTCCTTCAGGTCGACCGCTGCAAACCAATCTCAGGGACGGATGCACCCGAAGATGCGTTCCTCCGTCAACATCTTGAACGGTAACTGGTGAAGAGCCCGGTTCAAGACACGCAGGTCCAAGATTGGTCGTAACCCACCGCCTTTCTTGGGTACAATGAAGTAGGAGCTGTAAAACCCCGTCTTCATATCGGCTGGAGGGACCGGCTCTATCGCATCCTTCGCCAGTAGGACTGCGACCTCCGCCCACAAGACAGGACCACCGGCCGCCTTCACTGTTGTGAAGCAGATGCCACTGAACTTGAGGGGATTCCGGGCAACTGAATCGCATAGCCGAGCCTGATGGTTCGAAGGAGCCATCGAGATGGGCTGGGTAGCTCTAGCCAGGCTCCCAGACACCGCGCAAGTGGCATCAACGGAACTACAGGCGTACCCGCAGTGGGGCAGCGCGGAAGAACGCAGGGACCTGGCCCGGACGTCTCGTAGCCTGTCCAAGGCGGGGTCTGGGTGTGTGTAACACTGACCTGCGTTCGAGCAGAGGGTGCGTGGGTAGTCCATTGGTTCGTCCTCCCGATCTGCCCACTGCTGCTCACTGGCGAGAGAGGAGGGTGAGTGTGATACGCACTGGATCGTCCACAACCCCCCGTCCCCTCTGGGGACCCAGAAATAGAGGAATTGCTCTTTGTCGAGTATTTGGGTACCACCGACCGAGAGGTCAGTGGCGGAAAAATATGAAAAGATTCTCCGCCCGGCCCTCCTCCGGGGGAGGAAGTGGTGTGCTCACCATCTCCCGAAGAGGAGAGGTCCCTCCACCTCTGGGTTGTCCATCTTAGGGCCTCTTGCTCTTTCGCTTGGCAGGGGGCCGCCCTCGGCGACGGCAGCAGCTGCACGCCGGGGCAGAATGTACCTGATGGCCTCAGTCTGCTTTGGTCAGCGGAGAACTGCTGGGCAAAGTTCTCCACCGTGTCGCCAAAAAGGCCAGTCTGGGACACGGGGGCATTCAAGAATCATGTCTTGACCGTCTCGTGCATGTCAGCCAGTCACAGCCAGAAATGGCGCTCCTGGATCCCAATTCGTCGGTCATCCGACGTAACGTCGAGAGTGACCGACTGAAAGGAATTATGGTTGTGTGCCATTCAGAATTGAATTGAAAAGATGCAGTATTGGTGTGATGCAACAAGTGTAGTTTCTCAAGACAAAAACATTTGGATTCCTCCATTGTATAAATTACCCTTTCGAATGTTCTTTAATTCCTGAACTATGGGCAGCAACAGGCAAGACAATGCACTGACCTTTGAATGTTCCATCATATGTGTTACTATCCGTCCTATCAATTATTTATCACGCTGCACTTTGCTGCGAGCCATTATCCTGTTTGATATAGCAAAGGTGGGGAGAAATAACAGCTGTGCTTTCTTCCGCTATGTGTGTCAGCTGTCTCGGTCACCGAGACCTGTAGGGTGTGTTCAAAAATGAATGAGCTGTGCTTACAGAGTAAATAAGCAGTGGGACGACACCAAAGGATGTCTAGAATGCAAACACCTGCTGTTACTGCTTTGATTAGTTGTATCTGTGTGTCAGATTGCTTCCGATCAACGAGCTGGGCAGGGTGCCAGCTTATCAAAAGCAATAGGCACATACAAGCGTGTTCCTTAAGTTTATAGGATTGATTTTGTGTTTTGTTTTACGTGAGGCTGGATAATGCAACCACTGTATTTTAACTGTAAGAAATAGGTTAAAAAAATTTATTTTAGAGGGTTTTTTCCCCCATATCTTGGTTCAGCAAGGAGGGTTTTAGAATAAGAACTGCTAGAACTGTTAGTCTGTTAGAACTGCTCCAGAATATGTGTTCAACTCAATATTATTTTATCAGTAACTAAATTAAACTTTAGTATATTAAAGAAATAAAAAGGAAAAAAAGGTAAAAATAACGTAATTCTCATGTGATACATTTATGTTTATTGTCATAGTTGATATAATTTTTGATATATATAATTATAAAATGTAATCATTTTTATTATTAATTGGGTTTTTAACTAAATTAAGTTTTTATTTAAAATTTTCACAAAATAAATATTGAGATTTATTTTACCCTGTATCATAGTATTAGTCAGTGTGTAGTGTGTATGTTTGGGCATAAAAAAGATCTAGAAAGTTACAAATCTCAAAGTCCACTCCAAAGGGAGATATTTCGTCCTTTTTAAGAACTGCAACAAAGCAGCTCATTAGAATATCATTAAAAATAATTCCCGCCTACATAAATTCAAATGGTTGGGGGATGGGGAGGGGTGAGGTTGTGGTTAGAACGCTTGGTTGAGTGAGTGCATCAGACGAGACGGCGAAGAATAAGTGCTGCTGCAGAGTTAGTGCATCAGAGAAAATGAAGAAGAAGAGCTGCTGTGCTGTAGCGTCAAATTTTCGGCATGTCTAGAACAATTCTTACAAGTACAACACGACGTAGCTGGGTGCCGCGGACAGACGCCGAACGGCGCCGCCGGTGTGCCTACACTCATAGAAAATAATGTATTCGAATTTTACTTCTTGTCCGGTGTGCGACCGCCTGAAACGCTGTTTTTTTTCACCTCCGTGCCCAAACGTCTTTGTTTGGGCTTCCAAAAGCGGATGATGTCAGGAAACAGTGGTTGCAATTTATTTTTTAACTCTGTTCCTGAGCATTATAACCCCAATTTGCTATTATTTGCTGCGCATTTTACTGAGGACAGCTTCCACAACATGAGGGAGTACAGTGCCGAATTCGCCAAAAGCTTTTGTTGAAAGATGGAGCAAGGAGCATGGCAGTACTGAAACACCGTCTAAGCTGTTTGCCAATTACAACGCACTGCGACAGCTAACCAATCACAACACATTTTGTTTTTCGGAAGGCGGACCTTCATCAAAGCCGTAACTAATCGAGCCGTTTGTGCCAGGCTGGGGAGAAAGGTATTGTAATAATGTAAATTATGTGAAAAATAATTAGTTTTTCGAACCATCAAGCATGAGAGCATGTTCTAGTACACCCCCAAAACAAAATCAAGACTTTGTAAAAGAGCATAATAGGACCCCTTTAAGATTTAAAGTGGACAAACATTAAAATCTTTAAATAAAGGCATAAAATATATAAAATAAAACATTTTCAAATAAATTTTAATGTAATCTTCATAAAACAAAAAGGAAAAAGTCATATGTTGTAGGCAGGGACAAACCTTATAAAAGTTTTGGAATTGGAAACATTGGGTTCAGTCTAACGTATTTGCTGAATATCCCTCGAAGCTCCTTTACGTTCAGGCTAATCGGTAAGCCAGTTGTGCTAGGGAGCTGACGTTATCCAGGATAGGTTTCTCGGTTTCATCTAGTTATTTCACGGTTGAGGAGGTTTTTTTTTTATAAAGCATTGACATATCAATTGCGTCTACTCTCTGGTCCAGGGAAAGTGTTATGTTATTGATAACCCCTTCACTGATTCTAGCTATCAGAGCATCATTAGCGGATGCTATGCTAGGCTGCTATGGTGTCGTTTTGTTCAGTATTGTTTGGAGAATTCTTGTGTTGCTCAGTGATAGTGATCACAAATCAGACAGAGACATGCTCGGCTTGTGTATATTCCATCTAGTCAAAGTTTGTGGACATTATACAAGACCTAGTCAAATACATTCAGCTTAATCATCTCACTGCATTATACCTTAAAGCGCATCACGTGACCTCACGTTAGATAGTGACTGTACATCACATATACATTTTCTACAAGCTTGGTTGGGTTTGTCTTGCCAGGTGATTTCAGAAGACAAGCGTTCCCATCCACTGATCTGTAAGCAATGTTCTCCACTTTATTTTTTCCCAATCTGAGACTGTGCTGGCATAGAGGAATCTCTTTTGGGACTTAGAGGATTAAACAGAGAGCGAAAAACCTGGGCCATCAATCACCGTGTCTCTCAGCATAGTTTTACAACGGATATATCCCTAAACAAGCACAGTGGCTCGTCTGCTTAATTGCATGCCCCAGTGCTGATAGCATGGGAGTAATTGATTGGGGTATATTAGGTCGGCCTAACTTGTGTTCGCACTTGTCTCACAGTCAGTTCCTCGTCTCTCACCGTGGCCTGGCATGGTCTATTTTCTGCAGTGCATCAATATTTCATTCCAGCCTGTTTTTTCTTGGAAACGATTGTCATCGCAGAAAAAAGGTTGGACCTGTTTTTTATTATCTTTCTTTTCAGCTGTTTCTCAGTGAGGTGAGTTCTTCGATGACTTAGACCATCACAACTATCACAAAATGTATTATTACGTATTATTATTTTACCAAACGGCACATGGAAAGTCAATACAAGTTTCTGTTTCTATTAAAGACAAAATTAGGCAACAGCTGATTGGTTATATTTTTAAAAATTACATAATTTTAAATGTTATAATTTTTTATTATTTATGTGTGCATATATACATATAATGTGTGTGTATAATATATATATATATATATATATATATATATATATATATATATATATATATATATATATATATATATCATAATTATATCATAAT
>NW_015505445.1:324715-336974 GCF_001515645.1 Sinocyclocheilus grahami | reverse complement strand
TATATCATAATTATATCATAATAAAAGTATTTATTTAGGTATAAATTATTATTTTAATATTTTAAATGGCTAATTTTATATAATCCTATATTTGATTTAATATATAAATAAATATGTATTATTACGTATTATTATTTTACCAAACGGCACATGGAAAGTCAATACAAGTTTCTGTTTCTATTAAAGACAAAATTAGGCAACAGCTGATTGGTTATATTTTTAAAAATTACATAATTTTAAATGTTATAATTTTTTATTATTTATGTGTGCATATATACATATAATGTGTGTGTATAATATATATATATATATATATATATATATATATATATATATATATATATCATAATTATATCATAATAAAAGTATTTATTTAGGTATAAATTATTATTTTAATATTTTAAATGGCTAATTTTATATAATCCTATATTTGATTTAATATATAAATAAATAAATAAAAAATGGCAATAAATTTATATGTTAATTATTTTATTTACATATTTAAATATTACTCTTATTTTTGATCTTATTTTTGATTGTTGCTAATTTTTTATAATTATATAATTCTATAGGAAATTTAATTTAACTGCAATATTAATATTGAAATTAATTTGCAAATGTTAATTACTTTGTTATAACACATTTAATTAAATATAATACATATTATATTATACAAATACACATAATTCACTAAATGTAAATAGCAGTTAGGTGATTTAATTTTTCAACTTCTAAAAAATTAATCAGTTGATTTGTTGCCTCTTTGGAGCATAAATCTGCTTTTATAACATTCCTTTGATAATTGAAATTGGATGAATCACAAAGTACAGTACAGTCAATGAGAAAGAAGTCAACATTTGTTTAGCACAATGCAATAATGATGCTCATGTTGTTCATTACGAAAATCAACCATTTTGCAAATCAGGAGTCCATGGTTTTGCTGAGAGTGTTAGTGGGAGATCTCAGGGTCAGAAAAGGTTCAAAACCCTCTGAGCTCACAAAGTCAACCTTGTGGCCACAAGAAGAGCAGAGCTATGATTCATGTGGTTGGGAAGTGTAAAGTACTGCACCGTATGAGCTCAAGCTCCTGTAGTGTACTGTAATTCTGAATTAACTCTGTACTAATTAGATGCGTCATCTTTATTTCAACAGGTTAAATCAGCAGTTTTGCATATGCACCCAGATAATCAGATACACTCACGCGTTGCCTGCTCACAAGGTTCAGATATGAGACAGCGCAACCGCTGGTGGCCTACAGAGGATACCTCATTATGTAGAACTGAGCTCGGGGTAGCAGAGCTAGCTGCAATAATCCCATGCCTCACTGCTGAGCTCATTCCAGGATAACACTCCTAATGAGCTCACGTCTTCCCCCTGCGCTCATGCTGAGATTGCTGGCAGTGTGTGTGTGTAATATGTGTGTCTTGCTCTCTCTTCATGTTTCAGCACAGGATCAGCGAGAGACAGGAGGAGTCGAGCCCCCTGAAGTGAACGGCCTCAGTCTCCCGGATGCATTTTCGCTGTGCAGTTGACACGCTAACCCAATTGTGCCTCCAGGATACGGAATCAAATAAGGCAGTCAGACACTGGCAGCAATGCAATGCAAATAGTTAGTTCTTATTTAAAGGTGCTTTTATAAACCCTAACATCAATATTTTGGTAATCTTTGTGTCAGACAGCACACTAACAGCCCCTTCAATGAACGACTGATATATAGATATATATATATATATATATTACTCTTAAAATGGAAAGTGCTGACTGAAATTTCCATTTCCAATATTATTGGCTTCCACATCGATTTTTTTTTTATCAGTGTGCCTATAGAAACAAGTTAAAAACTTACTGGATTGATGTGATGTGCACATTTTAGGAAGGCCTAATCGCCAGATTTGCCAAAGTTTAGTTCCAGTGTCAGGCTAGTTGGACCAAAATTTTATAAAGATATTCAGAGTTTTGTTGGAGGCATTTAGGAATAATTAAAATAGTAAATTAGATATCCACATGCAAAACTGTAAATTCCGCTGAGTTGTTACCATTCAAAAGTTTGGGATCGGTAAGATATTTTTATGTTTTTGAATGTCTCTTATTATGAATGTTAAAACGGTTGTTCTGCTTAAAGTGATACATTTTTCAGAATTCTTTAATAATTAAAAAGTTCAAGAAAAATTTTTGAACAGTATTGTATGTATGTGAAATAATCTGTATTTCTAACTTTTGGATGGACAGAAATTCTGACCACAGTGTATGTATATTCTCTGCTATTTTTGCAGTTTTATGGACATTATTTTAATTAAGTTATTTTTGATTAATTAATCATACTACTTCATAATTTAATGCTTCATTATATAATAATACTTCACTAATTTAATTATTTTTCCAAAATAGTCTCTGGACGTGAAATCTTGTTGTGGTTGATCACATTTCTGGTCTTTTCCTGGGTTGTTTGTTTGCCACAATAAGCTACAAGAACAAAACTTTATGTTAGTTAAAAAGTCTGATTAGCCAAAACTAATATTTCAATAAACTTGAAACTATAAAACGCTTTAGTTTAACTTTAATCACATATCCCGTAAGGCTCTGGCGGTCGTCCTATTTCTGTTTCAACACCTATATGGCAATGATCAGCAGTGTTCCATCAACTTTGCTTGATGTATCACCATCTGTCTGCTTGTCTCTGGTGACATGCTTGATAATTAGTTATAAACACGGCTAGATTTAGCAATGGCATTTTGAAGTGCTAACATGTGCGACAGTTCCTTTTTTAGGTTGTGGCTAACATAAGCAATTGTTTCAAAGGAAATTTGTCTTTTAAATTAAGCAGATAGGTGACTTTAAAAAAAATAAAGACATTTCAAATAATTTTCAATTACCAAAAAAACTGCATTTAACTACATGTTTGACTGGAAATAGTCAACCATTTTTTTAGAATGCATGGAAAGTCTCATGAGGGTGCAGGTCTCGTACCTGTGATATTGAAGCTTTCCTCTGAGAGTCCTTTCCTCTGACAAATTCTGGCAGCCTGAATGAGTATGAAGTGCTTGTATTTTGCCGATAAGAAGATCAAAGGCTGTGAAAACTGCCGCCCACTGACTTGCAGGTGGAATTTAGGAAGGGTCTCTTTTGTATCTATTGGTCGCACATGAGATCTTCAGGTGTGTTTCGCTGCATGTTCAAGCATCCATCTGTGAGCAGCTTGTTCCTGGCAGCACAAAGTCAATGGTTTTCCACAATGACGGCACAATTTTTTTTACACATCGCCGCTGTCCGTGGTGCTGAAAGATTGATTATATGGCCACCTGACATGCCTGTTACTCAGAGCCATTTATTTCTGGTCGATGGGTCCCATCATCAAGGCGGCTGCCGTATTGAACCATGCCATAACGTAGTGAAATGCTTTGAATGAGGTCTGTACTTTTAAAAAGACATAAAAGGCAGTAAAGGATGGGAAACTGGCTTGGATATAATTACTTTGAACATGGAGTTGCCACATGGCTGCAACTAGTAATGCTGAGCTACTTGCATTCAAAATGAAGGTGAAGATTTTGTAACCATCATCTTTCGATTTCAAAATATTTTGGTTCAACAGCCCCTATATTTTTCTGTGTTTCTGGTATGACTCGTTAAATGTATGCATCTCTGTTCATTGGTCTTCCTCATCAGTGTTGCAAGTCAGATTAAACCTGTAAAACAGAGTACAAACATTTGAGTCAAATATATCAGCATCTCTGACAGGATCATTTATGATTCGCACCTCAAGAATATCATGTCACATTACTTGTACAAGGAAGATTTCCCTGATTGCTCTATACGACCACTTTTAACTTCCATTAGCAAGTTATCGCACTTGTCAACGCACTTGAAACATCTGACCGGGACAAAGGAAGTTGTAAAGAGATATTTATCAAAGAAAGGTTTTCCTATGAATTAATTAGAGAACAGTCCATTTCTCTGGGCATTGTGTGTCTTTCTTATGAGGAAAATGAGGGAGTTTATCCCCTGCATTCCTTTTAGGCCATAAAACCAGTGATATCATGATTAGTTGTCATGGTGACCAAGGTGGGGGATGGTGTTCAGCCGAAATCCTGGCATCCAGTATATTGAGTGAGGGGACTGTGACGATTTGTTAATCTAATGAATAATTGATTTGTTAAATCAAATAAAAATTAGTGTGTCAGATTGGTCGAGATGCTGAGTTTTGCCATAGTCTAGTGATTTTTAAAGGCACTGCAGGTCAGTGAGGCTTTAGAAGAACATCAGTTGAACAATCATCTCTATCCATTAAGTCTGTGTTGGCTTCCTTTCTTGTAAAAAAAAAAAAAGAGCATGAATGGGTCTGAAATTGTGTAGATATACTACCTTTCAGGTTTAGTGTAATTTTTTTTTTAGTTGTATTAAGAAATTTATATTTTTATTCCGCAAGGATGCATTACAGTAAATTACAGTGACAAAGACATTTATAACATTACAAAACAATTACTACTTTAGATAAATGTGACTGATCAAAAAATCCTGAAAAAAATGTAGCACTGTTTTCACTACAATATTAAACAGAACAGCTGTTTTCAATATTGTTAATAATAAAAAAAATCCCAAAATCAGCATTTTAGAATTATTTCTTGATCAGAAAATCAGCATATCAGAGGGATTTCTGAAGGATCATGTGACACTGAAGACTGGAGAAATGGCTGCTGAAAATTCAACTTTGCCATCACAGATATCAGAGTTACATATGTCAGATCAGATATATCAGATGTAAAGTTTATAATATACATTTTATAAATATAAATGGGTCTTTATACATGAAATTATATACAGTAGCTTAATTTATATTTAAGAAGGGGGTTTGTCGCAAGGGGATCATACTATTTGAAGGTCCTTGGCATTAGAAAGTTTGAAAATTTAA
Source organism: Sinocyclocheilus grahami (assembly GCF_001515645.1). Classification (NCBI taxonomy): domain Eukaryota; kingdom Metazoa; phylum Chordata; class Actinopteri; order Cypriniformes; family Cyprinidae; genus Sinocyclocheilus; species Sinocyclocheilus grahami. The sequence goes on along the minus strand of NW_015505445.1, from coordinate 332,068 downwards.
TCTCAACCTGCCGCATTGGACATTTTAATGAATAGTATTTTCTCTTGAGAAAATGATCTGATATTCTGGAAGATCTTGAACATTTATCATTGAACATGTTTGCGCATTGGGCAGCCGGATGAAGAGTGGGGTGGTCCCAGGATGCCAAATGGCCCAGTTTACTGGCTTTCCATAATGATAGAGGACATGTGTTTCTTTAGAAAGACACATCTTATGTCATGTTTTGTAATATTTGCTGTGCTTTATTTCTTCACCACCAGTTAATTTCTCATCCAGTTGTGAGTCTTCTTGCTCCTCTGAGAAAGCGGCTTTAGTTCTGAGAGTTGTAATTGCTGACGGTGCATGTCAATAAAAACAGAAGGTATGCTTAATAACATTGAATTCAGCCCATAGTGTCAAAGAAACAACCATAAAACACAAAGCGGCTTAGAAAATTATTAAACGATGAACAAAAGTGGAGCAAATCATGTTCATGTTTTAAATTCAGGAACATTCTTTTCATATTCAGATTAGGGGCACTGCACAGCCCTCTTAATTACTTACAGCCAGATTCTCTTTTCAAGCCCCATTACCAGCAGGGGAATGAAAATCATAATGGGCCTGGAAGTAGAGTTTATCATCTCACCGCAACCTTGAGTAAGTGAGATGCACAGATAGATACGACAATCATAGGGCAAACCTCTACGCTGCATATAGCACACACTCGTCCATCTTTTCTTAGCATTGGTTGCACGAGCGAGTTGCTTAAGTGAATAAAACACAAAAGTTTTTGCAAGAATGTGGTGCACCATTCATTTGCTTTTTAAAAAGTAGGGCAACCTTGATATGTTCCCTACATTAAGGAGAGATCCAGTAGTTGTCCTACTGACACTCAGGACAATTTCTTTCTATTTCATGTATGCAGAGTAGAACGAAAATAATGAGACTCATTTGAGCTGCCACTAGCCACTACAGTGCGAGTCTCATGCTTTTTTTTTTTTTTACTTCAAATCTTGCTTTTGCTTTGATGTGTTTGCTGCACATTCATATACATGTATCTTTTTAATAATCCTCACCTTTAAAGATGCAATAATGAAGTAAAATGTAAATCAAACATGTAAAACATTTGCAGGAGAAGATTTCGTGCTTAAGAACAATGTTTGAATTGTAACATACTTAGTAGGATGATGATGCATCGGCCAATGTGTTATTATAAGAAATAAATAGTAATAATTGCTAATTTAGTTAATATAGCACAAAATGTAAAAGTATTACCGGGTTAAGATATTCCACTATTTGCTATTCTTAATAATTCTCATTCATTTTTTTAATTGTGATTCATGTAAAATAGTAAAGAAACTATTCTATTTAAAATTGCATTTTGACAGTTTAGTTGAATAATTGAAACACAGATGACTGACAAAGCAGAATTCTAGTAAAAGAGATTGATCTGAAAGGTACATTTATTCTATTACTTATATACGAACATATGAAGATTTACATATTGCAATGCCCATATTGTAGTTGAAGATAAGTCATAATAGCAACACCGTGAATGCAAACAAAATGATTTTACTCAGTTATCCTGTAGGATTTAATGAAAAGCGAAGGTGTCAGAAATTTATATAAAAATTCTGAAAATATTATATAAAAACGCCATCAATTACAGTAAGTATTATATTTAAAAATAATAACTACATGCCACTTGGGGCCTGATGTGCCAATTCTAGGGGCAAGACGTTTTTCACTTCAAAATAAAAACTATAATTTTTACTCCACAAATCTAAAACCATGAATTTACCCACGGATCCATCATTAACATATAGACACACACACACAAAAAACTTTGATATTCAACCAAATATCATAGATCACTATTTTCCAGAGAAATTAATTATCCTCAAAACAGATTCGAGTGACTAAATCTCACAAATGTTCATATTTAGATGACATGACAAAATTAAAAGTAGCTGTTCATTAAAAGTATTGAGATGAGATTTCGTGCTCTCTATGGTCTTACCCTACTATATGTTTGAAAGTTAAATGTGTTTAAAATGGTACAGTATACTTCTGGGCCTGTGTGCATCGGCTAAACAACTGTTATTGTGATTAATGAGAACACTAACATAGCTTTCTCCAGGTGTTCCAGACCTCCTTGCAGCGAACCATGAATATGTTATTACTTAGTGGACCTTGAAGATATTGATTTGGTTTTGTTTGTTAAAAGTCCAACAGACTTCTGACTTAAAGCTTGGGCTTTATAAATCATTGCTTGCATCAACTACAAAGTAATGCAACTTTGCAATTGCATAAGGAATCTTTGTAAAGCTCCATATGATCACGAATCAAAACATTGTATATTTGTGTAATGATTATTAAAATGTATTTGTGCATCTAGTAGACAGCATTCCTATCCCAACCATTAGTTTCCTACAGATGAGGTCACCTTTTCCTTGCTCTTTTTTAACACAGAAGTTGTTATTAACAGTGCTGAACGCATCCTGTTTTATTTGGGGGAAAACACATTGTTTTAGGGGAAGATTTGCACCTTGATGTTCTCGCTCCTGAGTCAACAAGAACAATTCTCACCTCCTTTGAATTGATTTGAAGAAAGGAACAAACAACAGACACAAGAGGGTTGGGGGGTTGGATCACGTTACACAGTCACACAAGTTTCAGAGGCTAACTTGGTTAAATTGCTATTCAGATTTCACCAAGAGATTTTTATAGGGTCATAAGTAATAATTATTATTTTAATAATTACTATTATTTTACATATTATTATTATTATTATTATATAATCAAATGTTCTGTGATTTCACACATTTAATACCCCATGTTAAAACCAAGTGAACAAGGGTTGGCTGCTTCTGCTTCCTTAAAGGGATAGTTCACCCAAAAATGAAAATTTGATGTTTATCTGCTTACCCCCTGGACATCCAAGATGTAGGTGACTTTGTTTCTTCAGTAGAACACAAACAAAGATTTTTAAATCAAAACGGTGCAGTCTGTCAGTCTTATAATGGAAGTGGATGGGAATCACAGCTTTGAGAGTAAAAAAAAAACATACACAAACAAAATCAAATTAAACCCTGTGGCTGGATGGACCATGGACCATTGACACTCTATCTACAATCTCAATTAGGAGTGTCAATGGTCCATTTGAGAGATAGGTGGCGGTAATGCACTTATAAGTCTGCGATCTGCCGTAAAGCAAGAAGAAGACGTGTCATGTGCCGGCTGTCGAGACTGCGCTCAGGACAGTTCAGACAGTTCAGACATTGCAGTGCATCAGAGGTAAAAAACTTGTATATATATATATATATATACTGTTCAGTTTATTGCACAGACCGATCGTTTCGTGTCTTTACACATCAATGTATCATCACGAGCTGCAGGGTTTCATTTGGTTTTGTTTGTGTATGTTTTTTTTTACTCTCAAAGCCATGATTCCCATCCACTTCCATTATAATACTGACAGACTTTGGTTTGAGTTAAAAATCTTTGTTTGTGTTCTACTGAAGAAACAAAGTCACCTACATCTTGGATGCCCTAGGGGTAAGCAGATAAACATCACATTTTAATTTTTGGGTGAACTATCCCTTTAACCATCTTTCTCCATTAATATCCAATCAAAAGTAATGTTTATTTATCCTTTATTTGATTTTCTAAAAAATAAAAACCGCAAACATTATATACGTACATTGGAAATATTTAATGGTATTTTGTAGATGTTTTGCTTTTTTGGTAATTTTCCCAGTCTGCTGTTTTGTCAGAGCTCAGCATAGTCACTAGTGAGAGGCATGTTTAGTCACATGACATATTGGAATCTTGCAATAGCGAAGCAAAATTATTTTATATGAATCTGAATGCTAACAGATCGCTTTCTCCTTATTGCTTTTGGAAAATATTAGTTTTAAAACAGGTGACCTGTGAAGAACTGTAGAGATCCCAAATGTCTGAAATACAGTTGTTAGAAAACCGTTGTAATTGAGCCTGCAAATCACAGTGATGCTTTGACCAGCAAGTCTTTCCCAGGGCTGGGAATTATGACTAAAAAGGTTAGGCTAGGTCACAGATGGTTCTCTCTTGTTCCGGTCCAAACTGGGTCATGGTTTATTTCCCCTCACTTGAGAATCTTCTCCCTGTAGAAGCAATTAGGAGAAACCTAGTGTAGAAAGACTGAACTACTAGCCACTTCAGCTGAAGTTTCTGCACCCTGCCCTTTGACCATTATAAATATCCATTACAACAATTTTACCACAGTTAAGGGCTATTAGGTACGACTTGAAGTAATGCACTTCGTATGTTGCTCATCCAGTCAGATGTGAGAGTTTGAACTACCAGTGTTCGTCTTTTAGCCTAGCACATATATTGTACACTTTATAGAGAATCATGTCCACACACCCACAAAGTCCATATAAGAAGTGAAACTTGGCCTGCATGTCATATAACTTAAAATTTAAGCCAAGACACTACTGCCAAAACAAGTTTTTTTAGGCCCTGGTCAATTTTGAAATGTTTGGCCTATTTTGCTTCCATAATATGCCTTTTTTTCAGACTAGTGGAAATAAATATCCAAAATAGCTACTCATTTAAGGTGTTTATTTTATTACTTTGTATCTGTAGATTTTAATTACTATACATATCTTTAATGTAGCTATCTTTTATCTTTAAAATGAAACAATAATTTTGAACCTGGCTTCATCTAATGTTCATAATTCTGTTCTGGAAATGTATGCAAATGAGTGCATAATTAATTAGCATAATTTGAATATTTAGACTTAACATTGCAGAAAACTTGTAATACAAAACAAGAATCTTAACTTACTGAGATTAATCAACTGGGGAAAGTGCGGTGATATCTATTCGTTACATTATTCCCTATTCACCTGTAGTGTTGGAAATGGATTGCAAATGGAGATTTTTTGCAAATCTTCCTTAAAGGGTTAGTTCATCCAAAATCTCCTTGCTACGTCTCTGGACTTGGGAACATTTCAGTTGTATTGCTGTCTATGCAGGGTCAGACAGCTCTCAGATTCCATCAAAAATATATTAATTTGTGTTCCGAAGATGAACGAAGGTCTTACAGGTTTGAAATGACATGAGGGTGAGTAATTCATTTATCATTTAAGGGTGAACTATCCCTTTAAGAAAAGGAAGGAGCTTCCATTCTCTCCTGTGTGAGGTGGTATGTATAGAGCTGGTTTGCCATGTCAGGGGTCTGTCTCGCAGGAATTTACTTTCTCCAAACGGCACTGCTGCATTCCCATGTGAAGCAATTTACAGTGGTATCTCATCAATTACTGAGTGTGCCAGGGATGTCACTTATTAGCAACGAAATAAGTCAAAAGTCGGTCTGATCGAAAAGTCCAGATGTAGTGCTATTTTAAGAGGTATTCACTGACAGGATCTGCCTTTGTGAGAAATATCAGAATAAATGTTTTGGAATTTGAATTGAATTGGCCAAACCGCACCGAAAGTTGAACTGGAATTTAAATAACAGGTAGAGGAATTTACTGAATCATAATTCAACTTAAATGTATCGGTCGTAAAAAATTTTTTTTTTTTTTTTAAAGTAATTTTGAAGTTGTAAATGAATCAGAAAAAGAAAATACTGTTTCAGGTTTTTTCCACATTTAATTCAATGGGCCCTATTTTAACGATCTAAGTGCATGGTCTAAAGCGCACAGCTCAGGTGCACTTAGGGTGTGTCCAAATCCACTTTTGCTAGTTTAACAACGGTCGGCACACCCGGCGCATGGTTTAAAAGGCTTGTCCCTATTCTCTTAATGAGTAATGGGTGCGTTTTGGGCATAACGTGCAATAAACCAATCAGAGTTTCATCTCCCATTCTCTTTAAAGTCCCCATGAAATCAAAATTGAAGTTTTTTGGGTGTTAGTCTCAATATGATCTATAAGGCAGTGTGCTCCAAAACAGTGACAAAATTAGCATTTAGAAGATATAAACATTCAAAGCTTGCAGTTCGTCACTTCCGCCAAAATGGCTCCACGATTTTTTTGACGTCACATCGTACTTCAGCTTCTCATCAAACTTTCTGTCCAATCAAATGCTCTCTAGAATCCAAAGCACTAAAAAATAGATGCTGAAGCCGCGGCTGAAATCGGTCACTTGTCCACAGAATTAGTATTTTCTGTAGAGTGAATGGCACGTAGTGCACTATATAGGGGACAGGGAACGATTCAAACAGTGTAAATGTGCTTTCCATTGAGGAAAGAAAGAAGTTTGGTTTCGCGTTAACAACTGCACCGCACACACACTCTGCTCCGGTCCAGAGACACAATAGCACGGAGCGGATCATATGTGCGAGTCGGCGCAGACCACAAAATGTATGGGAGCTATTTGAATTCTACACAGAATGCTATATTTTATAGCAATATGGATGAGATTGTGGCTGGCATACCCTGTCAAATGCGGCTTTACGGAGCTCAACGGCTCTGAACGGCTCTAGCCCAAGCTGTGATATAAACGAACGCCATTGACTATTTTAAAAAGCTTACCGTTTCAGTTCAAATGACATCAACACAGAGTAACAGATCTTTCCCCGAGGCACTGGCTCACCCGGAATGAGATCGATGGCGCAGTCCCATGGCCAGTGTGGTGGTAAGCAGGAGGCCTGTTTCGGGCAGAACACGTCACTAAAGGGGGCATAGCAGGTTGGAATGTCTATGGATTGCTTCTCGACGGGACTCTCAATGGAGGTGGAATTCACAGGGAGGACTTCTGGGAGTTTCTTAGAAGGTGATGGTGTCACGGGGAAGCAGTCTGGGAAGCAATCCTTGCCCCACCTCAGGACTTCTCCCGTCTTCCAGGACAGAATGGGATTGTGCTTTACCAACCACGGGCGCCCTAGGATGATGTCTGCCGTAGATCCCGCCAGAACGAGAAGATGAATGTCTTCAGAGTGAAGCAGGCCCAGATGAAGAGTGATGGTCCCACGCGATAGCGGACATGTCTACGGCATAGTGGTGTTCCCGTTATTGACTGAACTTGGTAAACGGTTTCCGTGGCGGTAGCTTTTAACTTGAGCTGGCGGCAGAGGTCCCAGGAGATGAAGTTTCCTGCTGACCCAGAGTCGATAAGAGCCGATACTGAAATAGAAACAGAGGCAGTAAGCATTACACAGGTAGTGAGGGGTTCCATCTTAATGATATCAGGCTGAAATAACACTCACCACAGGACGTGGGGGGCAAAGGGGGCATGCCAAGATCATATGCCCTTGAGCTCCACAGTATAAGCAGAGACCCTGGGTCAGCCTTCTCTGCCGCTCAGCGGAAGATAACCGTTGCTTCTCCACAATCATGGGTTCTGGTGCTGGTTCTGGAGGGTAACTGGGCTCTGGTCGGCGGAGG
>NW_015505445.1:313634-324585 GCF_001515645.1 Sinocyclocheilus grahami | reverse complement strand
ATTGTCGCGTGAGTCATCGTATGCCGCGAGCTGTAACCGGAGCTGAGGCTCCAGTCCCTGTCGGTAGGTAGTTAGCAGCGATCTCTCATTCCATCCACTTGCCGCGGCGAGAGTTCTGAACTTCAGCGAGTATTCGGCAATTGACATGGTACCCTGTTGTAAATGATAGAGTTGCTCTCCCACAGCAGTATCCCCGTCTGTCCTTCCAAACACCTCGCGAAAATGCACCAGGAAGTTCTGCAGATTTTGAATGAAGGGGCTGGCCTGAGCCCAGATCGTTTCAGCCCATTGCAATGCAGGTCCTGTTAGCAGGGAGATAATAAAGGCAATTTTTGAGGTGTCAGTATGATATGAGTGCGGTTGCATTTCAAAGGTGAGATTGCACTGGAGGAGAAATCCGTTGCACTGCTCCGCCGAACCAGAGTAGGGCGCCGGTCGAGCCATGGGACTAGCGATGATGGTAGGTGAAGAAGTGCTGTTTGGGATGGAGGAAGTGATGGGTGGCGATGACGGCGGTGCCGGTGAGGGTGACGGTGTCGATAGATTGCGGAGCACTCGTCGTAGTGAGTCTACGAGCTCCTGGAAGGGATCGGGGTGACTCATCTGTGCCGTCGGTGTTGGTCCGGTCTTCTGTAATGGAAGAGGTCTGACGCAACAGGTTAGTATATATAAAACTGGTTTAATCGGTCACAGAGAGTACAGGGATAGGGTCCAGAGGATGGGATGCTGAATGAGTCGTTCGTGGAATAGTTCAAAAGATATGATGCGTGGGGGAATCCGAGTCCTTTGGCTTTACAGGAGCTGGGATGCAGGCAGGAGGAGCACACACTTCAGCAATCTGGGAACTAGGAGGAACAGGAGACACTTGGAGACGAGGAGATACTAGGAGGAACACAGGCGGTAAGTAATGCAGGAAATATTCACATGGCAGTAGTAGCAAAGTCATTGAGTCCTCTACGTGTATACGAGACCGGACAATGAGGGTGTCTGAGGTGTGTGTTTTTATGCAGGCTGGTTGATGAGGTGCTCGATTAGTGACAGGTGCAGGTGTAGGTGCTCAGAACTCAGGTGAGAGGGATCGTTGTGATTGGGTGGTGGGGGAGCCTGGCCGATCTGTTACAGTAACCTGTTCAGTTCTCTTTTGACTAGGACAAGTGAAGCTTCCTTTCACTATGCATTCACCTTTTCAAATAATATCAAAGAAATGTTTAGAGACAGTAAGCTTTCAGGCTGTTTCATCTGGGAAGACACATACTCTCATACACTCAAACACAACGACAGGCAGGAACTCAGAATGTGAATTCCTGTGTGGTATCCACACAGTCCAGTGCATCTCCTGCAATATCTTCCTGACAGCAGGTAAGATGAAAGCATTGTCTGTGTAGCAATGAATCCTAGCCATGCTCAGACTTTACATGTGATGGCAGCCTACTAAAGGCCAGTGGTTCTCAAGCTGGACATGACACATGGAGAATTACAATATTACTTTTTTTCCCATGCTTTTTTTTTCTTTTCTAATCAATATACAGTTTGATCTATATACAATTACTAAATATGTCTTAGACTTTAATGCATGGATTAAATTCTTCTGCAATGCAAGATTTAAATAGCCCCACATTTTTTTAAGCTCCACAGAAACTGAACTTCCCCAAATTCTTAAATCTACTGTTCAAAAGTTTGGGTTCAACTTTCTATTTAGTTTTTATTTATACGATCATATTTTTATTCAGCGTGTATGCATTCAATTAATCAAAAGTGACTGTAAGGACATTAATAATGCCCATTGCAATGCAGGTCCTGTTAGCAGGGAGATAATAAAGGCAATTTTTGAGGTGTCAGTATGATATGAGTGCGGTTGCATTTCAAAGGTGAGATTGCACTGGAGGAGAAATCCGTTGCACTGCTCCGCCGAACCAGAGTAGGGCGCCGGTCGAGCCATGGGACTAGCGATGATGGTAGGTGAAGAAGTGCTGTTTGGGATGGAGGAAGTGATGGGTGGCGATGACGGCGGTGCCGGTGTCGATAGATTGCGGAGCACTCGTCGTAGTGAGTCTACGAGCTCCTGGAAGGGATCGGGGTGACTCATCTGTGCCGTCGGTGTTGGTCCGGTCTTCTGTAATGGAAGAGGTCTGACGCAACAGGTTAGTATATATAAAACTGGTTTAATCGGTCACAGAGAGTACAGGGATAGGGTCCAGAGGATGGGATGCTGAATGAGTCGTTCGTGGAATAGTTCAAAAGATATGATGCGTGGGGGAATCCGAGTCCTTTGGCTTTACAGGAGCTGGGATGCAGGCAGGAGGAGCACACACTTCAGCAATCCGGGAACTAGGAGGAACAGGAGACACTTGGAGACGAGGAGATACTAGGAGGAACACAGGCGGTAAGTAATGCAGGAAATATTCACATGGCAGTAGTAGCAAAGTCATTGAGTCCTCTACGTGTATACGAGACCGGACAATGAGGGTGTCTGAGGTGTGTGTTTTTATGCAGGCTGGTTGATGAGGTGCTCGATTAGTGACAGGTGCAGGTGTAGGTGCTCAGAACTCAGGTGAGAGGGATCGTTGTGATTGGGTGGTGGGGGAGCCTGGCCGATCTGTTACAGTAACCTGTTCAGTTCTCTTTTGACTAGGACAAGTGAAGCTTCCTTTCACTATGCATTCACCTTTTCAAATAATATCAAAGAAATGTTTAGAGACAGTAAGCTTTCAGGCTGTTTCATCTGGGAAGACACATACTCTCATACACTCAAACACAACGACAGGCAGGAACTCAGAATGTGAATTCCTGTGTGGTATCCACACAGTCCAGTGCATCTCCTGCAATATCTTCCTGACAGCAGGTAAGATGAAAGCATTGTCTGTGTAGCAATGAATCCTAGCCATGCTCAGACTTTACATGTGATGGCAGCCTACTAAAGGCCAGTGGTTCTCAAGCTGGACATGACACATGGAGAATTACAATATTACTTTTTTTCCCATGCTTTTTTTTTCTTTTCTAATCAATATACAGTTTGATCTATATACAATTACTAAATATGTCTTAGACTTTAATGCATGGATTAAATTCTTCTGCAATGCAAGATTTAAATAGCCCCACATTTTTTTAAGCTCCACAGAAACTGAACTTCCCCAAATTCTTAAATCTACTGTTCAAAAGTTTGGGTTCAACTTTCTATTTAGTTTTTATTTATACGATCATATTTTTATTCAGCGTGTATGCATTCAATTAATCAAAAGTGACTGTAAGGACATTAATAATAGTAGAAAAAAATCTGTTTTGAATAAATGCTGTTATTTTGAAATTTCTTTTCATCAAAGCAAAATAGATATAATTTTCCACAATATTAAGAAACATTTATTATTATCAATGTGGACACTGAAGACTGGAGTAATGATGCTGAAAATTCAGCTTTATTGAAATAGAAAAAATATAATTTTAATTAAAAAAATTAATAATATTTCACAATGTTACTGTATTTACTATATTTTTTATCAAATAAATGTAGCTTTAATGAGCACTTATGACAAAGACATTAACATTTTGTAATTCAACTGAACTTACAGCTGAAAATTCTGAATTATTTTTGATTATGGGTTTTAATTAGGCAAATATGGGCAACACTTACATATTAACTGACAGATGAGGGTCTTAATATTGTTTTTATTCCAAATGTGGCATGTTGCTCATACACATTATGCTTTGTTTTGTTTAGTATGATCAATGCTGGGGGGAAAAAAAAGTCAGTCATGGTTTGACTAGGTCTTACCACTAAAGTATATGGTATACTCCATCTGAATGATCTGAAAGTTTGAGAGCCCATGGTTTAAGCCATTGCTAGTTTCTTTGAAGTGTCTGTATGAAGCTGATTCAGTCATATATGAAGGTGTATGATTTACTGTGACATTTATACAAGGATGTGTCTTCATATTAGGCAAAGAAAAGGTCAGTGTTTTTAAAACTTTTTAACTGAGGCCCTTGTTCTCAGTAGAGGATAAATGTGTGAGAGTGTGTTTGCCAAGCGACACATTGGGGAGTTTGATGATAGGACACATGACTCTATATGTGTCTGTGCTGTACGAGTATAAATGAGCTGCAGGAGCACACATGGAAGGTAATGCTGCACTTTGAAAGTTCATGTACTAATTGGAGTACAGAGGGACAATGCAATAATGACCGTTGTACGCTGTAAGCTAACTGCATTACATTGGAACAGAGGATGAAGAAAATGTTACAAACCAGGGTGTTTTTCAGTGTGCCTAAGCATTTCTTCATAATAATACAATTCAAGAAGTATGACGGTGGCTTCCTGGGGGGGAAATAGTAATAAATTAAGGAATTAAACAATTCATCCAAAAAAGAAAATTCTGTCATTATTTACTCATTAAAGCCATACAATAGCTTTGTGTAAAACAGACTGAAATTTGCTACTTTTTAAAAAATTATGCTCACTGCATTTTTTAAATGAAAAAGAGAAAATATTATTACAATTTAAAATCATGCAATTTATTCCTATATGATAGCAAAGCTGAATTTTCTGCTCGAGATACTTTTTTTTTTTTTTTTAAATCAGCGTTGAAAACTTATGCTGCTTAATATTTTTGTGGAAACCATGATACATTTTTCATGATTCTTTGATGAATAGAAAGTTCTGTAAAAGAGAAGCATTTATTTGAATTAAATAATTAAATATGTTTTGCAATCTTGTGATTGTCTTTCTTTACTGTCACTTTTGATCATTTTAATCCATCCTTGCTGGGGAAAAAAAGATAAATTCCTTAAAAAATCTTGTTTCTCTGTTTCTTTGTATCTTGTTGATACATCTTGCTGTTTCTCTATATCACTTTTTAGACATTTATGAGTTGACTATTTAAAATAACAGGCATCCATTGTCTCGCATAAAGCACTTTGTACATCGCTGTAAACCTGGCGAACGGTAATAATGAGTCCCGGTTGGTTATTAAAATGTAGAACTTCAGTCAAAAGCGCTACAAAATCGCCCAGTAACCAAAGCATGTTTATCTCCACCCACCTCTTGCACACTGCATTAGGAGTCATTTTTAGAAAAGGCCAGATAGGCGTAAACATCAAAGTGAAGTGACATAATGTGCCGAATCAACACCCTGCCATCGTAGTCTGTGTAAAAGTCACTTTCACCATCAACCTTCAGAATCATATAACACACCTGAGCCAGTCATTCATCTGCAAGCTTCAGCAGTATCAGGAAGTTCATTGTGTAATGCTCGGTGTCCCACCGGATTTTGCGGTAATTACATGAAACAAATATCTTAATTGTATGAACGTGTCTGATAGCTGTATATTTGTCCTGGGTGTAGTTTATATTCCTGGAACTCTTGACACTCTCTCTCTTTCTCTCCATCTTTCCCTGTAGATAATGAAATCGTGCTTTGTGGTATCCTTGCCATATCCTTTCTATTTCCGTTGGTGGTTTTTCGGTGGGGAACTTGGAGTATTGATATGCGAACAGTCAGAGCTCAAGTGATACCCTCCGGAGGACAGTTCTTTCCATACATGTCCCTTCAGGTTATAATCTGTTATGTTAATATTACTTTAATGTGCTTTTATACCTTGTGTGCCTTTGTTGAAAACTAAAAAAAAAAAAGGACAAGCCAGCCATCTGCTTGCTTCCACACATTTGGGAGATTGCAAGGCTCCTCATCTGTCTGCAGGAAAGGGTACAGAACCCATCAGAAAAGGTCACAATTACGGCGGAAGAAAGTACAAAGAGACAAATTCCCTCATGCCAGGTCTTTTCCAGCTATGAGGATGGAAAAGCACTGAAGAGAAATCTGTCTCTGACTGTGAGAGTTTGTTGCTAATGATGGTTGGAACTGAAAGACAATGAGGAAACCAGACATCCTACTCGCCTCTTTTCAAGAGTCTCTTTTCAAGGTATAAACCAAGGAAAGGTAGTTTAAGCAGTTGGCCTTGTGGGATGTGAGCAGAAGTTAAGTTAAAAGACGTCTTTGAAACACAGGCCTGTTACAGCAATATTTTTTTCAGTATATTAGATATCACAAAAAATGACTAATTGATAAGTATTTAACAGTGACAATGAACAGATCAGTGTAAATACAACATATCTGGATATTTATTTTGCACAACTAACTTTTGCAGTTACTTTTAACCAACCGGACGCATGGTGATTTGTATAAAGTGGATGTATAAAGTCAGTTCCCCTCTAGTTCATACAAGTGAAACAACATCTTGCGAGATGTTTTGCTTAAAGTGGGTTTGTTCTGTATTTCCTTAAAATAATTGTCACACTTTGTTTGATTATTTTGTTACAAAATCCAAAGACACTCATATTTATTATATTATATTGTATTATGTTATTTGTTTTTTCATGTACACAGTCTGTAACATATAAGAATAAGAATTAATTACATTTATATAGCGCTTTTCTGGGCACTCAAAGCGCTTTACATTAATTAAGTCAGATGTGACATTATGTTTTCTTACCTCAAACAATTTTTTTTTCTTTGCCTACTTTCCCTACATTAGAGCATTCCCTGTCTCCTTTAATTTTAATTTTTTTTTTTTTTTAGCTCTGAATGCTTCTGGGAGAATGCTTGAGATTCCCAGGAGTTTAAATACCTGAAGCTGACTAAATGATTAGGACAAGCGAGTATGCGCACTTGCTTTTTCTGTATATCTGATGTCATTCTGTATGGTTGATTATTGAAGTACAGCAGCTTCCCTTGCCATGTCTCCAGATGGTGTTGAGTGTATAACCTTCTGCTATCTGCTAATAAAGCAACTTTCCAGAGAGATAACTCTTAAACGTATCAGCCTCCCCCAACCAACGCACATGATTTTGATCTGAGAATGCACTGCACTAGCTCCGTTCTGTTGACTTTTTGATTAGTATTAATAAAAACAGTGAACTGAAAATGTTGGCCTAATTCACGTGTGTACATGCATTAATTTGTTCCTAACCTTATTTTAATGTCAATTCGGAATATCCAAAATGAGTGAACGTGTGCTCGAGGTCCAACAATCATCTATAGGTCTGTATAAAATATGTTAATCTGGTTTTGAGGATGACACAATTGGCATTACTCATATATCTTGCTGCGTTTGCTCTTAGGCATGAAAACATCCTTAGAGAGCATCATCTGTTTGCTGTGATGTAAAATTGCTCAGAATGCCATTTGATCTGGGTGTGTTTTATGCAAATTACTTATCTTGGGCACGTGGTTGCTCAGAATACTCCAAATTCATTGACGTTATGAGATTACGAACAACTTCATGTTTGTATGCACATATTGTGAATTAGGCAGAAATTTCCCTGAAAAGTTCTCCTGTGCATAAATACGAATAATCTACGCAATTATTAGTGAATGAGACCCATTGACCCAAATTGACACCCATTGCAAGATTTTAGGTATATACTTTATACATTTTAGAATAACATTGGTTTGTTTGTTTAATTTGGTGCTTTTATTTATTAGATTTGTATGTCATGGAAACCTGGAGAATTTGAGAATTCAATTGTTGAACACTCTTAAAAATATTCATGGAAAAGTCACAGAGATTTCTGTGGTAAAAAAAAAAACGATTTTTTTTTGTCTATGCTCTGTTGTAAAATATTGAATATCTGAATACTGAATATCTAATTGGCTATTTTTATCCAGTAGCTTGTACGACGCAAGTGGCGTAAGTTGAAAAGGGAAGAACTATAACAATAACTAACTAATCGTTCTAATTCTATGAAATGAACTCCACAACACAACTTTAACTATACCAATAACGACATGGAGGAACGATATTGTTGGAAGGTAATCGTAGTTATACAGTAGCTATCTTTCTTGGTGTAAATGGGCCTTTATCGCAATTATGAATGACTGAAAAGCCAGGGAAGTTCATTGGTCAAAAATGTGCAGTTAGGAAGAGATTTTAGCTTTGGATTTGTCTGCTCATCTTGATTATGAGTTTAGATTACAAGCCATTCCATCTGTGTGATTGAAGTCTACAGGCCTCATCTCCAGCAAGGTGATAGTGATCTTAGAGATAGATGGTACACGCGCCGCGGTTGAGCACCTCCAGCAAACCGCTGTCTGCTCATGTCACAACTCACATATCATAAGCAGCTGCCTCCAGTCGGGTGTCAGTCCACCAGTTCCTTTTGAAAACAGTACATGCTTGTAATATAACAGGATCCTTAAATGTTAGAAGGAGTCTGTGATTGTGTTACATTTACACTGTTTACAATCCACCAGATGCAACAGATTTATTGAATATACGGTATTAACCCTTTAAAGCTCACTGAATCATAATTGATATGTAATTTTCTAAGGCTTATAATTATCAAATTGATCAAAACGTGACTGAAAACCCAGTTGTACACAATCTACTGCATGCCTTCTGTCATCTGATTGATAGTTTATCATTTTTAGCAAGTAAAAGTTATTTTAGTATAATTCTAAAAGGGTCCACCTTCAGGTCGTGGGACATGTGTCTTTTTGTGCTGTGAAATCTTTACTGATTTTTATAAGTAAAATGTAAAAGAACATTTTACATTTATTTCAAGATGAATACTCATATTACATATTTGGTAACCCTTTCTATGAAGACCATGCTTATAATGAATTATAGCTCCATTTATACGTATTTATAAGTAAGTATTACAATTTTATAAACATATTTATAAAGACTCATTAAGACCTATACTGCATTATAAGAACAGTTATAGTTGCATTTATATTATTTTTATAATTACCTATAAGTCATGCATTTTCTTTTTCAATGCGCATGTTCATAATCCATTATAAACTGACTTATAAGTATTAATTAGTCAGCCGTGTGGTTCCATGAATGTATCTATAAAGATGCAACCTGCATTGCTATAATGTTAATATATTAGTTACAATGACTTTTTAGTAATTCAGACGTATTTCTGTCAAATAAGTGAATATATTGTTATTAACAGCTGTGTTGAGTTCTTATAAATGCTTATTGTGAGTACTACTTCTAGTTACTAACCTATATAAATGCATCATTGATGGCTTTAATTAAAGTGAAAACATAGGATGCAATTTTCTTAAACAATATTATAAAGCTTAATTCCAAACAGCTATAAGCAATACCATGCATATGGCTGAGGAGATATAGATTTCAACAAATCAAAATTACCATTCATTACCTCTAATGCAAACATTAGCCATTAAAGACATAATAACTAATTGATACAACAAACAAGTGTTTTATATTTGATCATTTATAAGCCAGTGTGTAATGGATTATGAGCATGCACACTGAAGAAGAAAATGCATGCCTTATAAGTAATTACAAAAATAATATAAACGTAATTATAACTGTTCTTATAACACAGCATAGGTCTTAATGAGTCCGTACAAATATGTTTATGGAATAGTAATACTTATTTATAAGTACATATAAATAGGGCTATAATTCATTATAAGCATGGTCTTCATAGAAAGTGTTACTGATGGCTTTAATTCAAGTGAAAACATAGGATGCAATTTTCTTAAACAATATTATAAAGCTTAATTCCAAACAGCTATAAGCAATACCATGCATATGGCTGAGGAGATATAGATTTCAACAAATCAAAATTACCATTCATTACCTCAAACATTAGCCATTAAATAATAATTGATGCAACAAACAAGTGTCTCTGGAACTATTTTATATTTGATCATATATAAACCAGTGTATAATGGAGTATGAGCATGCACACTGAAGAAGAAAATGCATGCCTTATAAGTAATTACAAAAAATAATATAAACGTAATTATAACTGTTCTTATAACACAGCATAGGTCTTAATGAGTCCGTACAAATATGTTTATGGAATAGTAATACTTATTTATAAGTACATATAAATAGGGCTATAATTCATTATAAGCATGGTCTTCATAGAAAGTGTTACCGCATATTTTTGCTCAGTTTCAATACATTTGAGGTTTTATTTGAGGTCCTGTATCATTCTATATAGATTTTTCTGACTTTTATTTAATGTGTCAGGTCTTACAGGGTTAAGATAGAAAATTATGTGTTGGATCCAGTATGTGTGTGTAGACGTGGACCCAGATATGCATATGCATATGTGACATTTAGCAAGCATTTCCCATGGGCACTGATATGATATGCTTAAGGAGGACGTTTGAAGGTACTTGGAGAGGACATTTAGCTAGTTTTGCAGATGTAATTCTGCTGCCCCAAAAGCCAAAATATTCCAGTACACCTCCAAAAACACAGAAATTGACAACTGCTCGGTTAAACAAGCCCAACAAGATGATGAAATGCCCTAATAAGAAGCACTCGCCTCAAAGAAATGCGTTTCTATTTCTGCTAGAACAAAGATTGTGGCTCTCCGAAGTGTTTCCCAAGGTGAGTTTTGAAGAGGGAGATGCTTTAATTGGTTCATGTTGAGACAAATTGTTTTTCCAGTAGAGTTATGGAGAGGGTGCCAGGCATGCCGTGTCCACACCTTGGTTTGATTTGTTTTGAAACTGTAATTTGCTTTTCTCAGCAACATTTTTTTTTGGCACCCCCCACCCTTTCAGTCACTTGCTCCCATTTAATGCTTCTTGGCAGTACGCGCAAGGTTCATGAATAAATCAGAGCCCTCACTGTCAATGCTTAGAGCAAGAGGGAATGGAATTATCATGTTCCATACAGTTTTCATCCGAAAAGTACTTTCAGAATGAGTTTTTTTTTTTTTTCATCATTCCCTTTTTCGTCCTGTGCTAAAAATATTGCGAGCGGTTAATTCCACAGTACGTTAGAAAAACACAGCTTATTGGCAGCTTTATGAATATTAACCTGCATCATATTTGTATTCATCCAAATAATAGTATTCGTTATCCATAAAAAATCCAGGCCTTGAACCGAACGGCAACTTTTTGAGATGTCACAGAGTTTCTTTCCTGTTAGAAGACTTTCGAATTGTCCTCTGCCAGTG
>NW_015505445.1:312157-312643 GCF_001515645.1 Sinocyclocheilus grahami | reverse complement strand
GTGTGTGTGTGTGTGTGTGTGCGTGCGTGTGTGTGTGTGTGTGGGAATGGCCATTGGCTAATACAGTTGACTGACTCCCATGCATGGCTTGCCGTAACTGAATGCGTATGAATCACTCTGCATCTTTATTAAACATGCAAGTGCAACAACGTAGACTCAGAGTTTCAATGCACCATTTCTAGTGAAGTTACCGGAACACAAAAACTGTTACTGAAATGTCCTTTGTGGCTGGGCTTTCTCACAGGGTGTCTGACCCTTTTTAAACTTTATACATGTTTTAGATGTATAACAAACAAAGGCCATTCATAATGTAGTTCCATCAGAGTGTGCTTATCACAAACTGCATAACACTGATTTGTATTGTTCTGTTTGCTTTAAGAGTTCTGACAAGTTTTATCTAAAGCATTCACGCCACACAATCCCTATGCCCCACTCCAATGTACAGACATCAACTATGTGCCAGTCAAAATGTCATGTCAGTCAAAA
>NW_015505445.1:310007-310892 GCF_001515645.1 Sinocyclocheilus grahami | reverse complement strand
TGAATCGAATCGAATCGTGAGTTGAGTGAATCGTTGCATCCCTAGAGTCTGGTCATGATTCCCTTTACTGGCACTTTTTTCTTGTCTTCACTTATGAAGTAGCCATTAGGGATGAGCAAAACTACATATTTTCAAAATCGATTAGCCAGTGGGTTGCCTGTACGACTAGTCAACTGAGGGAAACCTAATGTATTTGACTGTTTTCAGGTTAAATCGATGCTGATCAGAAGTGTTTCTTTGGGGGTGTTAATATAAAAATATAAAGAAATGGCTATACAGGAGGCTAAAAACATACATACACACACACAATGAACAATTAAAATGATATTCCATTCAAAAACTTAGTCTTTGTTTAGTCTATTACAGTTTATGCATTCAGCAAAATAAGCTGTGAACCCAATTAATGTGCATTGATACTTGAGTCATTCAGGTGTAAATAATGTGACTGAATGGAATGGTATAGACTCCATCTGTTGCCAAACAGTGAGCGTATTCATTCTAATCATATGGCTGTGACAGTCCTTTATTTCTAAAAACCAAATTGCAAATGAATGAAACACTGCACATGGAGCTGGAACAAACAGAATGCGTTAGAGACACTCGTAAAGTAGGTTAAGCATTCTCTAAAATGTGAATCTGCAAGAAAGTGCTGTCTGTAAGAAGTTGTATTATCATGAACCAGAGCTCAGAGTTTCATTCGTATCTTCTCAGTTTTTCTCAGTTTTATATTTTTGTTGCTGTTGGTTTGCAGATCTCCCTGCAGCTAATAATAATGTAACATAAGCTAATTAAAGAGTAATGTTGTCTTAAAGCAGTTATTTTTTAGTAAGAGTAATGTATGTGGCTACTGTAGGTGTGTGTCACATGTATCTCTGTTTTGCAAAT
>NW_015505445.1:252521-309997 GCF_001515645.1 Sinocyclocheilus grahami | reverse complement strand
ACAGACATCAACTATGTGCCAGTCAAAATGTCATGTCAGTCAAAATGACTCATCGGGCTTAGCCGCGTTTCAGGGGATTGGAATGGATATGTGTGGACCTGCGTGCTATTTTTGTGTGTAGGTTAATTCGTCCAAACTTTTTGTAATACAGTCATCTTCAGCACAAGTATTAACATCGCATTAACTCTGAATTAAATTTCTGATCTTCACTTCACTGCGGAGCGACGGGGATGTAATTGAGAAAAATCCCACAGGAAACGGTTGGAAAACTGCTAGTCTCGTTTGAACTTTTTTTCATCTCTTGCTGCAAATAGCCTAATATACCATTGTAAAAAGGAGGTTTCATTCATTTTAGTGATTCCCTATGTTACCACTTGGCTACAAATGTCCAAATCAATCAGCGTGGTGTGTGATGAAGACGATGAGCCTCTATTTGACATATTTTGTCGAGACAGAATCCATGTCCATGGAGGTAAATTCCAGCATCATCATGGGTTGAATTACTGAATCCATTCTGCAAAGTAGACTGATGTGAGTCTGGTTATTTTTTAGTAAGAGTAATGTATGTGGCTACTGTAGGTGTGTGTCACATGTATCTCTGTTTTGCAAATTTTTTAAAGAAAAATCCATTAGCTTATAGGGCGTAAATAGCTAAATCTGGCAAGTCAAACCTGGACTTCAACCAAAAAAAAAAAAAAGAAGAAGAAAAAAAGGAAAACAAAGAACAAGTTATGATATACAATGAATATAATAATGGTAACTAATGGAATAATTCTCTTTTTTTCAAATCTCTTAGTTTTTTTGCAAACAAATCATAAGCTTGGGACCCCAGAGATTTGGATGGCCCTCTGCTGGCCACAGGTCGAATCAAATGAATCGTTCTGTGCTCTGATCTTTATTACATACTATAGTAATTTAACACGCAACCAGCTAATCAGAACTTACAATAAATCATGTCACAAATCCCTTGGCGGTTTGCAGTCTAAGGTTACCATATGACAAACAGAAAAAATACACCGGAATTGGTTAGTTTATTAAGTGATTTGTTTTTTGTATCCATCTTCTATCATGTTCTTTTTGAAAGACGAAGCAAATTAGCACTTATAGCAGTAGACGGCGCTCATAGATCTATATCCACAGCCATTAAAGAGCCCACAAGAAAGGCCTGTGTACTCAAATCCGAATTTAGCTTGTGGCATAATAATGAAATATCAACAGGAACTCATCAGATTGACTTTTGAATGATATATGTTACATCATGCTGACTGGATGATCAAATCTGATCAGTCCTGCCTGTTTAGTAGTGAAAAAATATTAGATGATCTGATCAACTCAAATTTGGTTAGCATGCGATATCTCAATCAATAGCTTAGGAAAAAGTCCTGAAACGAATGTTAGAGAGATATTTAAAAAGTCACCGTCATGATTAAAGCTGTTCACACTAAATAGATTTCTAATGAGCTGTTTCTCTGATGGACTGCTTACATCTGCAATAAAGCGAAGCCTGTCCCTCTTAGTGCTAATCATTCAATCAAATAATTTTCCCACTGAAACGCAGTTAGAGAGGACGGCGGTGTGTGTGTGTGTAAGTAGGAGTGTTGATTATCCACGACTATTAGTGCTGCAGCAATGGTCTTATGGTGCCATTTCACTTGACAGCTGAAAAGGGAACAGAGGACAAATACACTGAGAATACATTTCTGATAGCGTTATTTATTTGCACATGCAGTCTGTGTTGTTTTAACTCCAGATTCACTAAAGCAATTGTGCAAATCTGATGTTGCAAGCAGCTAAAATTGTAATGCTAATGCTTCGAGTTAGCAAATGGATATTGAAGGGGGAAATTTTGTGATAATGAATAGCTGGCTGTACATATTTACTCTTTTTACATAGATATGTTAAAAATATAATAATAATACATTTAATATTGATTTATATTGAGTTGAGTTGAGAAAATGGTTATTTTTCAGAAATATTTGACCGCTGAATGCCGCAATTGATTAATCAGAATCAAGTATTTCAGAGAGCCATTTAATAAGTCCAGTTATATTGTCATTCTCCTACATCTAGTCATGATTTGATCAATTTTCTGCCACAATTGCTAAATATTCACGAATACTTAAAATTCCATTTATCACCTGCTTTCTATATGTAGTAATTGTGCTAGGCTGATTGCACTAAGCCAGGGGTGGTGAACGTCGGTCCTGGCGAGCCGCAGCCCTGCAGAGTTTTGCTTCAACCCTAATCAAACACACCTGAACAAGCTAATCAAGGTCTGAACAGTTATTAGGAAGCTACAGGCAGGTGAGTTTTAATTAGGGTTAGAGCTGAACTCTGCAGGGCTGAGGCTCTCCAGGACCGGAGTTCGCCACCGCTGCACTAAGCAAACATCGCTGAAATTTGAGAATAAATAATAATATTGTAAGAAATATAATGATTTAAAAGCATAATTCATAGTAAATATATAGGCAGCATAGTTTACATAGAAGTAGAGTGTGAGTGCTAGAAAGAATAACGGTTACCTGATTTAAAGGGGTCGTTCACCCAGAAATGGAAATTCTGTTATTGTTTACTCCGTTTGACATTTTTCTTCAGTGGAACACACATGAAAAAGGATTCTCCTGTGTTTCATTTCATTTCATTTCATTTCATACAGTGAAAGCCAGTGCGGTCCAGCATTGTTTTGGACCCCATTGACTTCGTCAAAAACATTCGGCAAAAAAATCATATGGGTTTGGAACAACATGAAGGTGAGTAAATAACAGAATTTTCATTTTTGTGTGAGGTGTCAGTTTAAATATCCACTGTATTGAATTATCTCTTGGTAGACTAGTAAATTTTGAACACAAAAGTGTTGAGACTTTTTATTGAAGTATTGAAGTACTTTTCCATATGGTCTTTGACATTTTCTTTGACCTATCTCGATTCTCGGGCTGTAGTCTGCATGCTCCATTCATCAGCACCCACTTGTTCTATCGTCAAAACGTCTCCACTCTTAATTTTCCAAGGCAACACGATGTTCCACCGAAGTGAAAAATAACTCATAACATCTGTGATTATTCCGAACCTTTAAACTGTCTTTTTCTATTACACTTGCATTGGCGTGATTGATTTAACTTTATCTTCAGGGCCACAACATCCCTTCGTTTTCTCCGCAGTCGGCTTGTTTATGTTTGTAGCAGTTTGGGAAAGACTTTTTCTCTCTTTCTGCACCGGAATGGATTCATAATGTGGCCCAAAAGCATGACAGGCTTGGCTTTGCAAAAAGAAAAGGCTTTTTTTTCTCTTTCTGTTGCTGCCAGCACTTCTGGTTCAAGACCTTTGTGGTTGCCTTCATTCCTCTGATTTATGCATTGTGGTTTAATTGAGGTGTAATGAGAAAAAAAAAAGATAAACAAAGGCTTTGAAAGCTCGCAAAAATTGTCCTCAGATAGAAACAGGCATATCTAAGCAATGCTCTGGGTTAGTAGAAAGTATGTCCTGTAAACACAGGTAATTCTGAGGATCTACCGTTCTGCCATCTGCACCTTCACAAATATAAATCACAGTCTGATCTTTTTTTTGCTTAAGAGATAGCGGCCATAATGCAGTCCCCAGCTGTTATTGAACCAGAACACAATGTTCTTGGCAAGGGGATCCTGATTTCCCAACATGGACCTACGATTGCAGTCCATAAATCATTTGGAGCGCCTAGTTGGAAGTGCCTCCTCCCTTTATTGGACACATTGGTTATTGTGCACCAACTTTGTCATTGGTATTGTCCCTACAAGAAGTTGTAACTGCTTGTGGTGTTGCCTGAATATGCTCGACTATATAACTGCTCTCTGAACCTAGTAGTACGCTATTTATCTTTGCATTGCATGTATCGAAAAAACAACAGTTATGTCCAGCCAACCTCTGGAGCTCATTTAGATTGGCTCTCGAGGTGTCAGACTCTGGTCCGTGTTTTGTGTGTGTTTTGCTCCTCATGTGCCTTCCTTGCCCTTATTTGATCCTTCCTGTTCCTGTCCTCATTGTGTGTATTTGTCTCCAGCTGTGTTTTAATTAATTCGTTAATTTGCTCCCAGGTGTGTCCCATTGGTGTCTGTGTATTTAATGTGTTCTCAGTTCTTAGTTCTCTGTCTACTGTTAAGTGTCATTTTGTTTGCCTGATGTCTCCCGTCCTGTGATCCCCAGCTTGCCTTCATTAAAACCCTTTTGATTTACTTTATTCCTCGTCTCCTCGCTCGTTCCTGTGCTCCCAGTGTGTGAGTCGTGACAGAACAGCAGACCGAAACAGTAATCGTCGCTACTTCTCCCGTGTTTTTGTTTTTGAATAGTTCTTGGTTTTCTTTTATCCTGTTTATTCCCCGCGGTGTGAGAACCATCCTGCTGATAAGCTCGCCGTTCAAGTTCGCTGGCCTCTCCAAAGACAAGCCCACTGACCACGGCATTCTCAAGCCCGCCGGCTGCTCCTGAGTCAAGCCTGCCAGCCCCAGAGCTCGCTCCAGTGTCGGCTCCAGCCCCGGAGCTCGCTCCACGGAGGGATCCTGTACCCGAGTATAGCCCACGGAGGGCTCCTGTACCCGAGTATAGCCCACGGAGGGCTCCTGATTCCCCGTTGAGCCCAGGGAGGGCTCCTGTTCCCGAGTATAGCCCACAGATGGCTCCTGATCCCCAGTTGAGCCCAGGAAGGGCTCCAGGTCCTCAGTTAAGCCCAGGGAGGGCTCCAGCAGACACTTATGGTCCACGGAGGGCCTCGGAGCCCAAAATCTTCCCCAAGTATTTTTTTTGGGGGGGTAGTAGGTCTCCCCAGCCGTAGAGGCGGGGGCTGGGGCCGCGGCCTCGGAGGCTGTACGGCGTGGGACGCGCCTTCCGGGAGTTATGTCAGACTCTGGTCCGTGTTTTGTGTCTGTTTTGCTCCTCATGTGCCTTCCTTGCCCTTATTTGGTATTTCCTGTTCCTGTCCTCATTGTGTGTATTCATCTCCAGCTGTGTTTTGATTAATTAGTTAATTTGCTCACAGGTGTGTCCCATTGGTGTCTGTGTATTTAAAATGTTCCTAGTTCTCTGTCTGCTGTTAAGTGTCATTTTGTTTGCCTGATGTCTCCTGTCCTGTGATCCTCAGCATGCCTTCATTAAAACCCATTTGATTTACTTTTATTCCTCATCTCCTCACTCGTTCCTGTGCTCCCAGTGTGTGAGTCGTGACACAAGGCTTAATAAGTGACTTCTGGGTTAAGACCTTATGGATTCCTGCTGCGGACTACAGTCTAGTCCAATGATGAAATCTGGGAGAGTTGCTGGATCCAGGATGAATGGTCTGTGAGTAGGGATGCACCGAAATGAAAATTCTTGGCCAAAGCAATTTTCACCATTGCATAAATGAAAAAGCCAAAATGTGCTTTTTACTGTTTTGTCTTGCTTTTCAAAGAAAAAAAAATCAATTACAAAACAACAATTTAAAAACATTTAACACTGAACATTTTTCACATTCTAGCAGACACTATACCAACAAAGCAAAATTTAACTTAAAATTAATAAGTTAGTAAAATAATAATTTTTGGCCATCAGACCCCCTTCTTGAATCAGGCATGTATTTTTTTTTTTTCTACTGTACAATTAAAAGCAGCCTTGCTGAGAATAGACTTCTTTTAAAACATTAGAACATATTACAGGTCCTAATTTGAATACTGTGTGAATGTTATAATAAATGTATTAAAACAGAGCTGTTGTAATGATTATTGTCTTACTTTTTATTTTATTTTACAGAACAACAGTAAAATTACAATACTAACATTTATGAATGTTGATAAGAGTTCTTGCTTTTTCTAATATATCAAGTTTTGTTTTCAGGGAAATCCCAAGCTTTTCACTAGCGACTATCCTGAGCTGTGTCGTCAAAGGCAGCGGACAGGGAAAGTCAATTTGAATGCTTTTAAGAGCACTCCAAAAAGAATCAGGCAATAGGAGAACATCTGTCATTATATAATAACAATATTGTGTAACAATACATAGATATGTTTGAGTGGTCATCAATGGAGAAACACGCACTTGAGTGCCAGAATGTGTAGTTCCATCATCTACCAGCAGTGGCAAACTGGGCCAGTTCTGTGACATATACTGGCTAAAAGGCCAAATCAATGTCCTCATCCAATTTCCTGTTTCAATAGGAAATATGTCAATATAGAAAAAGAAAAGGCTTGGGGTGTACAGACAGTCCTGCACTTTTGCTATATCAGGACTAAAGCTAGCATTAATAGCCTGTTAGATACAACAATTAAATATTTCAGTATTTAAGAATCATGTATTCTTCATTTTCACCATTTCACACTTTTTTCTGGTTTTAATTTACCTATAAAAAGCTAATGATGGCTTGAGGGACTCTAGCTGTGAGCTTAGCCTTCTCAAGATTCAGAGTTTTCAACAGTAATACATACCCTGCTGCTTTAATATGAGCAGTTACATGGATTTATTAGCATGAACGTACTGTATATTCAGCGCTATGTATCTACACATTTTTTATGTTTAAATATGCATTATGTGATTCACAATGTGCATAAAATGCTTATGAGCTTACGTCAACCCTACATCTATAAAGAGCGTATAGCTTCCTTGTGGGCTGTTACTGACAACGATATAATTGAGGTTTTTAGCATGGGCTAAACCCCACTGCCATTAATGGAGCAGAAACAAAAATACTGTTTCAATGATATAATCGTCTTCCCCCAATAATCCTTCCTCTTTTCTAGAGTGAATGAGACTCATATAATTTTGCTTTTAGACCTCATCTAATTCTAAGCAGTAAAATATCATTCTGCTTTTGTTGGTGTAAAACAGCAAGAGGATCTGAATTATAAATACTGTCTCGGCTTGAGCGAGTGCAATTTCGTCTACATGCATATCAATCCCATGTGCCCAAAACAAATATGCTTGTCACTTTGCATAATGTATAAGTTACAGGGCAGACTGGTTGTGTCTGTTAATGTAATGAGGAGGGTTACCTGAGCTCCCCCCTGCCAGCAGTGCAAAATCCAATGGTGGAAACTCAATCCCGTCATTTGTGAATAGCAGGGTTGATTAGATTTCAGTTTATTGTCCAGAACCAGTTGATTTCAAGGACTAATTTAAAACCTTTGGAAGTGAAGAGTTTTTGCGGTTTCACTCAGCATCGTGCTGGATATGTGCTTCTGAATGCATTGGTTTGTTGCCTCATATTGTGGTTTACAGAGAATTAACTTTAAATTAAGGCTTCAAAGTTGTAGATTCTTAGTGTTATTTGCTTCATTCTTGTAATTCGCTTGAAAATTTTGACAACAAAGTCTCGCCATGTGTGCACTTCACGGAGGAAATAGACCACTTGTGTATAAACACAAAATTAATACACTAAAGGATGCATTACATTTATGAAAAGTGAAACTAAAGATGTTTACGTAGTTTAAAAAAAAATCTATTTCAAATAAATCCAGTTCTTTTTAACTTTGTTCATCTAGAATCCTGAAAAAAGTATCACAGTTTTCAGAAAAATACTAAGCAGCACAACTGCATTTGACATTGCTCATAATAATAAAAACACCAAATCAGCATATTATTTTAGAATGATTTCTGAAGAATTATGTGAGACTGAAGACTGGAGTAATGGCAGCTGAAAGTTCACCTTTGTCATCACAGGAATAAATTACATTTTAAAATATATTTAAAAAATATATATATATTTTAAATTGTAATAATATTTCACAGCATTACCATTTTTACTCTGTTTTTAATAAAATGACTGCAGCCTTGGTGAGCATAAGGATTTCTTTCAAAAACCTTACTGAATCTTACCATCTTTTAAACAGTTGTGTATATGAGTACTAAATAGACTGGCCTTGTTTTTCATGATTTGGGCTTAAAAAGCACAAACATACTATTTTTGGATTTTATTCCTCATATGAAATGTTATTATAAAATAATTTTGACAAAGAGTTTTGGGGGTTTCAGATTTTACTCTTTTTTTAATTATTATTATTTAAATTAAGTGGAAATAAATCACAATTCTTAAAAGTACTGTTTTTTTCCCATTTATATGTAAAACCCTTTAATTAGCCAAAGAAAATACTGAGTGCACCTTTTGCCTTTCCATTTGTGTGACATGAAATAACCCACTATGCTTTTAGAAAAACACTCTCTCTTATAGGGTCAGAGAAGCAATCTTTCTGTTTTCACCATGTAAATCTTGTGCAAACTTGTGTGATCACTCCACAAAGTCAACCTGCTGTGGAATGTAAGTCTGAATGAGTCTAAGAGCTGACCTTGGTGCTCAGATACAGCCAGATGGTTAAGTGCAGTAAACACAGAGAGGGTCAGAGCACACAGAGACCTCTGCCACATGGTGCAGTCAACACAGCGGGATTGCACGGATCAAGGCACGCGCAGGGCTCTAATGCAGATGGTAATTCCCGTGGAAATCCACATCAGAGTTGAAGTTAAATATGGTCTGATCTGCCTGACTTTGACAGGTTTTGAAGATTTGCAAACATTTGAGTTGTGTACCAATTGAGAATGCAAGTTCTTGAATTTGAATTGAAGTAACAAACAGAATAATATATTGAATTTGAATTCCAGGAATTAAAATGAATTGTCATTCAGAAAAAAATAGTTGAATTATTGTGCGATAAGCTTTTAATTCATTAAAGTGCCCTAAAAATAATGTATTTTTAGATTGCCATTTACAGCATTTGTTTTCATGACTTCTTTCGGTACTACCTTGACACCTGGACTGTCCCACCAGACTGGTGAAAATATCATTCAATGCAGCATACACTCTTAAAAATAAAGGTGCTTCAAAAGGTTCTTCACAGCGATGCCATAGAAGAACCATTCAGTCAAAGGTTCTTTAAAGAACCATCTCTTTCTTACCTTTTTGTAATCTGAAGAACCTTTTTTCACCACAAAAAACCTTTTATGAAACAAAAGGGTTCTTCAGTTGTTAAAGGTTCTTTATGGAACCATTTAGACAAAAAGGTTCTTCTATGGCATCGTGAAGCACCTTTATTTTTAAGAGTGTATGATGTGTGATTCTCATGCCACCTGACAAAAAAGCTGATTGTTTTTTGTCATTTGTCATGAAGCAAAAAAGTGTGAAGCTGGGCCGGACTGTGAAGTAAGACCTGCACTTGAAGCCCTGAACAGGTCAGTAATCTCGCTACATTTCACAGCTTCTTCTGGACGCTTCCTCTCCTTTCTTGAGTCCCGCGCATCGATTACTCTGTTCGAAACCGTTTGATGGGAGCGCGGAACAGACGAGCTGATTCGTATAGCCAAAGAGTATTCTTTGGCAAAAATATATACTGGGAATTCTCCCTGTTTAAGAGTGTATGATGTGTGATTCTCATGCCACCTGACAAAAAAGCAGATTGTTTTTTGTCATTTGTCATTGAAGCAAAAAAGTGTGAAGCTGGGCCGGACTGTGAAGTAAGACCTGCACTTGAAGCCCTGAACAGGTCAGTAATCTCGCTACATTTCACTGCTTCTTCTGGACGCTTCCTCTCCTTTCTTGAGTCCCGCGCATCGATTACTCTGTTCGAAACCGTTTGATGGGAGCGCGGAACAGACGAGTTGATTCGTATAGCCAAAGAGTATTCTTTGGCAAAAATATATACTGGGAATTCTCCCAGTGCTCCCGATGGCCAATCCGGGCCTGGTGTGATAGGGCACAGCTCTAGCACATCCAAAGCTCCGAAGATGTCACACAACAAGAAGTAAAAATTGTTTTGAGCCTGTATTGGACCTATGGTGGGATGAATTGTTTTGCAGGTTTATTAAATCTCTTTTTATGTTACCTATGTAGGTAATATGTAGGTATTAATCTGATTGATGTGGGTACTGTACTTTTTAGATTTTATGAGCATTTGTGACCTATTGTACCACAACTCTGATGATTTGATAAAGGAATAGTTCACCCAAAAAAGCCCAAAAGTTTGCTGGAAATGTACTCATTCCCAGGCCATCCAAGGTGTAAATGAGAAAATTTGGAGAAATTAAGTATTACATCACTTGCTCAAAACGTTTCTAATAAAATTTCATTTCATGTTATTTATTTTTCTTTTTTTAAAGTGCACCTTGTCAATAACCCATTAGACACTATTCACGCAAGTTCAGCCAGTGTATTTTACGGAGCTATCAAAACATGATAAGACCAAGTGTAAATGGTCATACAATCTCCTGAGGTGGTTTGAGTGCATGTTGTGCGGGAATAGTAGATTGGATTTATATCCGTTTTGCAGAGATGAGTTAATGTGGTCAAATATAAATGGAATGGGCATACCCAGTAGGAAAGCAAAATGTAAATATGTCCATTATGTTTATTGTGAATTGTGTATATATGTAACAACTAGTAATGATAGACCTGCTTAGTTAGCTTCACTATCAAGTTTAGAATCTGCATTGTTGTTTTACATATTTTTTCTGAATATGGCATTTGTCACATGACTGCCAGCTTTCCGAGTGATGCTCCCGTGCTCTCAGTGCCATCTAACAGAGCTGTCTGCTGGCCTTCCCACTGACATGACCTTGAGTGGAGGGATGCCACGCTCTTCATAAACTGGAGTTGACAGAGCATGGATCTAGAAATCGCATCCTCTCAAATAATCACCGTCTCCTGTTGGACAGGTCCTAGCAGGTCCCCATAAGGACAGTGTCTCATTCACCTAGAGATACCATTTGAGTGACATCAGCTTTAACAGGAGCCAAGGCGTCTGTTCTTATAAAAGCTGGGAAAAAACCTCCAGCCACGGCAGAAACGACTGTCCTTTAGCCTTTATCTTGCCCGGTCTTGCTGTGTGTTCTGGAATATATTATAAGACCTGGCTTTACATTTGATATATTTAAATGAGCATGACATCCCCAGACCAGCTAAACCTCTGCTATCCTCGTTCAGGCTTATCTTCCTATATGCAGATAAAACCACACTTGAGAGTACTATTTATGCAGTGAAACCTCATTTATATGGTGAGAGTCTCACATTTGCAGAGTTCCCTTACAATGTTTGACCAAATTCTGTGAAATAAATGCATCAGGTCGGACAGTGGCATACGGGAACATTCGTATGATGGATCAATCTAATTATCATAATAAAAATGATCAAAAATATTTGTATTAAATATGTATATAAATAGTATTTATTATATGTATATACCATGTACACACTGGTAGTGTGTCCCGTATGCCTCTGTGTCTAGCGTGCACCGTCAAGGTGATAAGTCCTCCCTATTAAGGAAGATAACTGACTAATCATACTGAATAGCTTTCATTAGGGTGGCTGAATTGGAAGCATACATATAAAAGACAGTCTCAGCATGTTCTCTTAAACACATTGCACACTGCTCGATGCTTTTGCTAACACCCATGCTGGCCATTGAAGAGCCGAACACTCAGGACATCAAAGATGGTTGTAAAACCAAGGTGAAATAGGTCAGTTATTCTGCTCGGCATTTGTGTGATTTCAGTCCAGACATGGTTACGCAACTCGTCTCAAACTGAGACAAAGTTATTATTATTATTTTGAACTTAGTTATGCTTAATTATCCAATTGCAAGAAATTGGTGTGTTTTATTTTCTCAGATAAGAAGAAGCTACAAGTGAAAGCAATATTAAAGATGAATTTCTTGAGATGGCCAAAAGCATTTCTCAGGACTCATTATGAAATAATGCATAGAAAAAATATCATGGCAATAAGAAAAAAATGTTAACATAAAAAAAGGCAAATATCAAATGCTAGCAATTGTCTTTTGCCATAAACACATTTTTGGTGTTTTATTCTGATAATATACCAATTATCAGTGGTAATAAATTAATTCATTTGACAATATGCCAGCACTATTATTTTGTGTATATACTCATGTCACCCTCTAGCACCGTCTGTCTCTTTGCATGATAATGCTTGTTGTAGAAGTCTGTATATGGTTTTATAGGAGATAACTCTTTAATATTCATGTCTGCTCATGCTGCACATGAAACGTTGGAAGAATTTTGGATCCCTTTTCTTTGACTTGGCCAGACATACCAGACTTGTCAGAATAATTTCTAAATGATGTCAGTAAAATGAAGCTGCAGGCATTTCTGATTGAATTCCAGCTTTGGCTTTTGTATCCAGTTTGTCAGTGTATTGAATTGTTTGATAGTTACCTTGTATTAACAAGCTGTCAATAGCAGCATTTAAAGATTTAAACGGATCATTCTGTCATATTTTTTATTCCTATAATGAAAGTTAAAAACAACATTGGACCCAAGTGACCTTAATTATAAGGGAAAAAAGAATAAAGAAAATCACAGAATTTTACGTTTTCTGGCTGGGATCAGATCTTGGTTCCTGAAGGTCTGACAAAGGTCCAAATATTCACATTGAGGAAGAACATATTTCATTCGTATTTGGATTCGTGCAATTCAATATTAATATTCACAGTCACAAAACTGAGGCATTTTAATTATAGCGAGACACATGCTTGGGTTTCTTTGGATTACGGTTTTAGTTTTAATGACAAATGGTGGGATACCCCAGGGATTTGTCCTTGGAGACGGTGTCTGTGCAAACTCTCACGATGATACAGTTTATCCAGAAATGAAAGAAATTGTAATTTCTTACCCACATTGTGTTCCAATCCCATATGCTGTTGTTGTTGTTTTTTCCTTGAGACATGAAAAATAATTTTAAAAGAATCGTCACACAGTTCTTTTACACATATGACCTGCTTTACTGTGATTTGGGTTCTTTTTGGAGTAGTGCCTTATTTAATTTTTAAGTGAGTGAGTGACATGTCGTGTAGCCATATGGTGTCCCAGGGCTCGCAAAATTTCAGAATCCCTGGTAGCCCTTCGGACAGGCACTCTTCAGATTTTGGTAATACATTTTTATGTTAATTTAAAACGTATAAATATTACTGTCTTAATTTTTTTTTATTTTTAGAAGGCACATTAACCTCTTTCTCATTTACAACTCTATGTGTTTGCTGCGTAAAAACATGAGTTGATATTTGAATTGATCTAACCATAAACAGCAAGAAAGGCTTGTTGGAAATGCAAATTCATTCTCTGCCACGAGGTGGCGCTTTAGAAGTTCTGAAATATTGCGGTTTCACCGGTAACGGCTGTACACAAAGCAGCTCCGCGCTCATAAACGCTGCTTTATCAGGAATTATTGGCAAAATGAAATTAAAATGCCAACGACACGTTTCTAAGGACAGTCTGTTGCCTTCAGATACATTCAAATAAAGACATCCGCGCCGCGTTTTGATGACTTGAACTTGAAACAGTGCAGCGCTCATATTTATTCAATGACATTATTGCCTTTTAAAGTTTATTCCAGCCGCATCGCGACTTTTGTGGTTTCCGTCCCCAACTGTAAGACTTCTTGAAATTATAATTAAGACATTTCTTATACCATTTAATGTATTTAAAACTTCTTTTTCTCTTTTGAAGAGACCACTTTCTTCTCTTTTTGTTGCTGTCTTATTTAACCTCATCTGTTGCATCTACCATTCGAGACTGCCTCTTTGCTTCTGAGAATTGCAACTTGTTGACAGTCCAAGTCTTCTGATGTTCCTTTTTTTTCTTTTCTTGAAATCGTTTCTGTCTCAACATGTCCAAGTCTCGTATTGTAAAGACTCTCATTGTGTGTCTGGGTTTTTATTTTTTTCCTCCTCCTCTCTTCTTAAATTGGTTATTCAATCTGTTACAGAACAGGGAGCCAAGATGACTTGGTTACTTTGATGGGTGTCCTTTTAGTGTGGATGGGGGTGGCGAGTCGAGTAGAGAAGTGTGGGACTGTGAAACAGTTGAGGCTGTTTGAAGCTTTGCCTGACTTTAATCCTTGCAAACTCTTTAGAGTTTTCAGAAACTCAGGAACAAGACCTCCCTGTATTGTCCTTTTTCATGTCAACTTTTCCCATTCGCTCTCTACCCTTCTGTTTTTCTCCAGTGTGCACTGCTTTTTATTTGAAAGACTGCATTTGAGGCAAACGTGGCATTTGCATGACAAGTCTTTGTGTTTTGTGCCACATCAGGACGTAGGTGCCTTGATGTCCTAGACTTGCTGTTATCACCTGTCTGCTTCAAATTGCCTTTCTCAATGGGATGAGTCACTGGCTTACGCAGCAGCAAGGGTGAATCATCAGTCAGAGCAGTGCTCTTAAGATGTTCTTAGGGATTTAAAGGATGTTTTCAGCCAAAAACAGGAAACTTTTTATGCGTTTTGCCTGTTCGTTTACACGACAACGGCATTTTGGGGACTGAAAACGCATATTTTTGAAAACTGGTTTCAAAGTGCAAGTTTCTGAAAACGCTGGTAGCCCTTCGGGCAGGTACTCTTCAGATTTTAGTAGCCCGAAAATTAATTTAACTAGCCCAAATAAAAAGACCTTTTTTTTAATATAGATAGGAGTTTAGGAGTTTAAATGTCAATCAAAAATATTTTTAATACACAAATATCAACAAATATGAAGGAAGGAATTTTATTTACAGGGTAATGTAAGGGCATTTATGACCCATTTTAAGAGCTGCACAAGTAAAATGAACACAGTATGAGTGGGGTTGGACAATGTCTATGGTAACATACAGTACTGAGCCATACAATTGCATGACTTACAGTTCAGATACAGGTTTTCACAAAAACAAAAATCTTATACAACAGCATTTCAGCCTTTTTTATGAAAAGGGATAAATCAAGAATATACATTTTTATGTTAATTTAAAACGTATAAATATTACTGTCTTAATTTTTTTTTATTTTTAGAAGGCACATTAACCTCTTTCTCATTTACAACTCTATGTGTTTGCTGCGTAAAAACATGAGTTGATATTTGAATTGATCTAACCATAAACAGCAAGAAAGGCTTGTTGGAAATGCAAATTCATTCTCTGCCACGAGGTGGCGCTTTAGAAGTTCTGAAATATTGCGGTTTCACCGGTAACGGCTGTACACAAAGCAGCTCCGCGCTCATAAACGCTGCTTTATCAGGAATTATTGGCAAAATGAAATTAAAATGCCAACGACACGTTTCTAAGGACAGTCGGTTCCCTTCAGATACATTCAAATAAAGACATCTGCGCCGCGTTTTGACTTGAACTTGAAACAGTGCAGCGCTCATATTTATTCAATGACATTATTGCCTTTTAAAGTTTATTCCAGCCGCATCGCGACTTTTGTGGTTTCCGTCCCCAACTGTAAGACTTCTTGAAATTATAATTAAGACATTTCTTATACCATTTAATGTATTTAAAACTTTTTATTGCCTTAAGTTTGATACAACTCACTTTAGGAGTTTTTAAGGACCCGCTGTCCCATTCTCAGAATCTGTGCTCTGCTTTTAACCCATCCAAGTGCATACACACAGCAGTGAGTAGTGAACACATGCACACACACCTGGAGCAGCCATTTCTTTGCTGTGGTTCCCGGGGAGCAGTTGGCGGTTCGGTGCCTTGCTCAAGGGTCTCACCTCAGTCGTGGTATTGAGGGTGGAAGAGAGTGCTGGTCTCTCACTCCCCCCACCTACAATCCCTGCCGGTACTGAAATTCAAACCCACAATCTTTGGGTTACAAGTCTGACTCTCTAACCATTAGGCCACAACTGTCCCCATGGAAACATTTTTGACAGGAATGAAAACGATGTTGTTAGGGATAGAAATATAGTGTGTTAAATGGATTGTACTGTTGTTTAACATACCAAATGTTCAGCTCAATAAACATCTTTTAGAGACAAATTTTAGACAAAACTCCATAAAACAGATTTGAATGTTGTGAAAATTACAGGATTAGAATATTTTCACAGTGCCTGCCATTGTAAAGACTAAATCTATCCTCACAGCCGTGTTTTCTTCCGTGTTAAATTCAGTACGTCATCTAACCTGATTAAGGCCTGACTGTCATTCACTCTAAGAAAAAAAGGTACAAAAACTGTCAATTGGGTGGTACCTTTTAAAAGCTGCATGAAGATTCTTCAAATGTTTTCTTTTTTTTACAGAAAAACAACATACAGTTTTGGAATGGCATGAAGTAAATGACAGCATTTAAATTTTTTAGAGGGAACTGTTCCTTTAATTCACAATGTTTGTGATGGGCATTCAAACATAACTGTATTTCATGAGCTGTCACAAAGCTTTGATATCTGTGATAGTGTTGTTGCTTGCCATTTGTTTCCTATGTGAAAGAGACAATCAAGAGAATAACCACTGAATCTACCCAATGCTTAAAAAGCAAACAAAAAAAGTAAAAGCAAAGCAGTGTGCTTTGATTGCAGCGATCACACTGTGATCTCAGACGGTCCAGAGACAGTCTTTCCTGGCGCTCTCAGGTTGCCCTGTATCTCCGGATGAATAGATGTGATTGCGCGTCTGGGCTAAGAGCTCAGACTTCTCCTGATCCAGGCTCTTGATATTTATAGTATTTGTAGCTGTGCTGCAGGATGATTGAATATACTGAGGCTGTAAATAATAAAGCTCTCCTATACGCCAAGCACATAAACAAGAGCTGAGTGCATGCACTGAACCAAAGAATGAGGTCAGGTTACTCTCATGGGTGGAGAAAGTTTTTTTTTTCTTGAAACAGTCAATAACAGGGGCACCTTCCTTTTCTCAGGGTTTTATAATTTGATGAAGAGGAGTTGGATGTTTGTTGAAAATCTTGAAAGTACTTATTTAGGTCAATTGGTTGTGGTTTCTAAAGCTTAATTATTGAAATATAATATGTAGACTACTGTTCAAACGTTTGGGGTCAACTTTAACAATAAGCTACTTGTGTACAACAGTGTGGTGTAATTATAATATTACTAAAGTTTTTGGGACGAAAATTTTTCCAAATTGAGTGTTCCCGTTCCAGTCCTGCCCTGCCTCCTGTAATTCCCTGCCCACAGTATAATTTTTTTACTGTATTTAATAAAAACGAATCCTTGCTGAGTCGTACTTACCCTAAACTATAATAATTATCATATCATAATAATTATATTATATTAAGAATTCACTCCAGATTTTCAGTGTAGTGTCAGACTTTTGGACCCCACTTTGGAGAAATTTTCTCTCAAACTTGATACTAGATAACGTACTCGGTTACTAACGTAACCTCGGTTTCCTGAGATACTTCACTCGTACTGCGTCTGTTTAAGACGCTTTGGGGAAAACTAATTTTTCACCGATGACTGAAGCCTTTCAATAATGCAGTGTAACTGCATGGCCATTGGTTCGTGCAGTGAATAAAAAACGAACCAATGGCTCGGCAGCGGAGTAAAGCCAGCCAAAGCCCGCCAGAATGGGCGGGGTCATCTGGCTATATAAGCGGCACATCGCCATAGGATCCTCAGGTTACTTCGACTGAAGCGACGACTGAGTCGTGCAGCTACATAGCACGGCAAAGTACTCGTTCCGTATCTCAGGGAACCGAGGTTATGTTAGTAACCGAGTACGTTCCCTATCGATACTTCACTCGTACTGCGTCTGTTTAAGACGCTTTGGGGAACCAGTACAATCCCGCCGTGCTATGCTAGAGGAACGACTAATACTTAAACTTGCCTTAAGCACCCAAGGTGGCCCCGTGAAAGTATTTTGCAGGGAAGTCCCGCAAAAGGCTGTAGGGCTAAACTCAGAGAGGTCAACCCAGCCTTGTATCATCGTCCCGAAGTAATTCAGTACAGCCACTGAACTCAATGAGGGCCAAGAGCGTACATGAAGGAGGCAAGCGCCAAGCACTGGTTGTCAAACGACAGAGTGTTTTTAATACACAAATATCAACAAATATGAAGGAAGGAATTTTATTTCACTATTTACAGGGTATCTGCAGAATTTAAAAAAATAAATGTAAGGGCATTTATGACCCATTTTAAGAGCTGCACAAGTAAAATGAACACAGTATGAGTGGGGTTGGACAATGTCTATGGTAACATACAGTACTGAGCCATACAATTGCATGACTTACAGTTCAGATACAGGTTTTCACAAAAACAAAAATCTTATACAACAGCATTTCAGCCTTTTTTATGAAAAGGGATAAATCAAGAATATACATTTTTATGTTAATTTAAAACGTATAAATATTACTGTCTTAATTTTTTTTTATTTTTAGAAGGCACATTAACCTCTTTCTCATTTCTCACAGCCGTGTTTTCTTCCGTGTTAAATTCAGTACGTCATCTAACCTGATTAAGGCCTGACTGTCATTCACTCTAAGAAAAAAAGGTACAAAAACTGTCAATTGGGTGGTACCTTTTAAAAGCTGCATGAAGATTCTTCAAATGTTTTCTTTTTTTTACAGAAAAACAACATACAGTTTTGGAATGGCATGAAGTAAATGACAGCATTTAAATTTTTTAGAGGGAACTGTTCCTTTAATTCACAATGTTTGTGATGGGCATTCAAACATAACTGTATTTCATGAGCTGTCACAAAGCTTTGATATCTGTGATAGTGTTGTTGCTTGCCATTTGTTTCCTATGTGAAAGAGACAATCAAGAGAATAACCACTGAATCTACCCAATGCTTAAAAAGCAAACAAAAAAAGTAAAAGCAAAGCAGTGTGCTTTGATTGCAGCGTGGCATGAAGTAAATGACAGCATTTAAATTTTTTAGAGGGAACTGTTCCTTTAATTCACAATGTTTGTGATGGGCATTCAAACATAACTGTATTTCATGAGCTGTCACAAAGCTTTGATATCTGTGATAGTGTTGTTGCTTGCCATTTGTTTCCTATGTGAAAAGAGACAATCAAGAGAATAACCACTGAATCTACCCAATGCTTAAAAAGCAAACAAAAAAAGTAAAAGCAAAGCAGTGTGCTTTGATTGCAGCAATCACACTGTGATCTCAGACGGTCCAGAGACAGTCTTTCCTGGCGCTCTCAGGTTGCCCTGTATCTCCGGATGAATAGATGTGATTGCGCGTCTGGGCTAAGAGCTCAGACTTCTCCTGATCCAGGCTCTTGATATTTATAGTATTTGTAGCTGTGCTGCAGGATGATTGAATATACTGAGGCTGTAAATAATAAAGCTCTCCTATACGCCAAGCACATAAACAAGAGCTGAGTGCATGCACTGAACCAAAGAATGAGGTCAGGTTACTCTCATGGGTGGAGAAAGTTTTTTTTTTCTTGAAACAGTCAATAACAGGGGCACCTTCCTTTTCTCAGGGTTTTATAATTTGATGAAGAGGAGTTGGATGTTTGTTGAAAATCTTGAAAGTACTTATTTAGGTCAATTGGTTGTGGTTTCTAAAGCTTAATTATTGAAATATAATATGTAGACTACTGTTCAAACGTTTGGGGTCAACTTTAACAATAAGCTACTTGTGTACAACAGTGTGGTGTAATTATAATATTACTAAAGTTTTTGGGACGAAAATTTTTCCAAATTGAGTGTTCCCGTTCCAGTCCTGCCCTGCCTCCTGTAATTCCCTGCCCACAGTATTATTTTTTTACTGTATTTAATAAAAACGAATCCTTGCTGAGTCGTACTTACCCTAAACTATAATAATTATCATATCATAATAATTATATTATATTAAGAATTCACTCCAGATTTTCAGTGTAGTGTCAGACTTTTGGACCCCACTTTGGAGAAATTTTCTCTCAAACTTGATACTAGATAACGTACTCGGTTACTAACGTAACCTCGGTTTCCTGAGATACTTCACTCGTACTGCGTCTGTTTAAGACGCTTTGGGGAAAACTAATTTTTCACCGATGACTGAAGCCTTTCAATAATGCAGTGTAACTGCATGGCCATTGGTTCGTGCAGTGAATAAAAAACGAACCAATGGCTCGGCAGCGGAGTAAAGCCAGCCAAAGCCCGCCAGAATGGGCGGGGTCATCTGGCTATATAAGCGGCACATCGCCATAGGATCCTCAGGTTACTTCGACTGAAGCGACGACTGAGTCGTGCAGCTACATAGCACGGCAAAGTACTCGTTCCGTATCTCAGGGAACCGAGGTTATGTTAGTAACCGAGTACGTTCCCTATCGATACTTCACTCGTACTGCGTCTGTTTAAGACGCTTTGGGGAACCAGTACAATCCCGCCGTGCTATGCTAGAGGAACGACTAATACTTAAACTTGCCTTAAGCACCCAAGGTGGCCCCGTGAAAGTATTTTGCAGGGAAGTCCCACAAAAGGCTGTAGGGCTAAACTCAGAGAGGTCAACCCAGCCTTGTATCATCGTCCCGAAGTAATTCAGTACAGCCACTGAACTCAATGAGGGCCAAGAGCGTACATGAAGGAGGCAAGCGCCAAGCACTGGTTGTCAAACGACAGAGTGCCCTGCTATACAGAAAGGACCCACGCCTGTAAGGCCGGGATGTCCAGACTATAGAATTTGGCAAATGTGAACGGCGAGGCCCAGCCGGCCGCCGCACAAATTTCTGCAATGGACACACCACTAGACCAGGCCCAGGAAGAGGCAACGGCTCTAGTTGAGTGGGCTCTTACTCCCATGGGGCATTGAAGGCCCAAAGAAGAGTATGCTAGCATAATAGCGTCAATTATCCATTTGGAAAGTCTCTGCTTCGTAACCGGACAACCCTTGGTGCGGCCACCTACAAATAGCTGATCTGACCGTCTGAACGGGGCGGAACGCTCAACATAGACTTTCAGCGCCCTGACGGGACAGAGTAAGTTCAACTCTTGGTCTTGCTCCGAAGGAGGAAGCGCCATTAGAGTTATTACCTGTGCTCTAAATGGAGTAGAGAACACTTTAGGTACATAACCGTGCCTTGGTTTCAGCTGCAGCTGTCTAATGGTCTTCTTGGGAAGGCCGGTGAGGAGACCATTAGAAAGCCTGCATGGAGGACTCCAAGATGGTGAGAAATAAGATTCTCTGGTCTGATGAGACCAATATAGAACTTTTTGTCCTTAATTCTAAGCGGTATGTGTGGAGAAAACCAGGTACTGCTCATCACCTGTCCAATACAGTCCCAACAGTGCAGCATGGTGGTGGCAGCATCATGCTGTGGGGGTGTTTTTCAGCTGCAGGGACAGGACGACTGGTTGGAATCGAGGGAAAGATGAATGCGGCCAAGTACAGGGATATCCTGGACGAAAACCTTCTCCAGAGTGCTCAGGACCTCAGACTGGGCCGAAGGTTTACCTTCCAACAAGACAATGACCCTAAGCACACAGCTAAAATAACGAAGGAGTGGCTTCACAACAACTCTGTGACTGTTCTTGAATGGCCCAGCCCTAGTTGTACCAGCACTGATATTTTAGCAGAATCAGAATTTAAGCGAATATCATTTATTATCTTAATGAGCGCTGTCTCTGTGCTGTGATGCGGTCGGAAACCAGATTGAAAATTGTCCAGGTATCCATTTGAGTTTAAGTATTTGTTCAGCTGATTAAAGTCTACCTTTTCAATAACCTTGACTATAAAAGTAAGATTTGATATTGGTCTATAGTTGCTCAATATGGTGTTATCAAGATTGCACTTTTTCAGAAGGGGTTTAACAACTGCAGTTTTCAGGGAGTTTGGAAACGTC
This sequence comes from Sinocyclocheilus grahami, assembly GCF_001515645.1. Classification (NCBI taxonomy): domain Eukaryota; kingdom Metazoa; phylum Chordata; class Actinopteri; order Cypriniformes; family Cyprinidae; genus Sinocyclocheilus; species Sinocyclocheilus grahami. The sequence continues at coordinate 288,531 of NW_015505445.1, read as the reverse complement.
CCAGAAAGAAGTGAGGCATTCACCATTTCTAAGAGATCTGCTTCCAAACAGTTAAGCACCCTTTTGAAAAAATATGTGGGAAGTCTGTCAAGATAGCAGGTTGACGAATTAAGGTGCTGTACTAATTAGCGCCTGCAGATCTCCCATACGCTTTACCGATGCTAATGCTAGTAGCAGAGCAGTCTTAAGCGTCAGGGGACAAAGGTCAATGGACTGTAGCGGCTCAAATGGAGGGCTCTTCAGAGCCCTCAACACCGTGGGCAGATCCCATGTAGGGACAGTGATGGGGCGAGGCGGGTTGAGCCTTCTAGACCTCTTCAGAGAATGAACAACCAAGTTGTTCCTGCCCACCGATTGGCCAGCTATAGGAGCATGAGAGGCTGCTATGGCTGCTACATAGACCTTGAGCGTGGAAGGGGAACGGCCCTTGTCGGAAGAACAAGAATGGTGAAGCTCGTTGTCGGGGGGGCCTGACTGCGCCCCGGCAAGAGCCACTCATCCAAGCGGCTGCGGGTGGGCTCCTCTGGCGGAGACCACTCCAAACCCAGCTTCTCCACAGCTTTAGACAGGATGCGGAAAAGCTCGACGTCCATGCCCATGCTGGCTGTGCTGGGTTGTGCAGATGGCAAGGGGGCAGGGTTGACGTACGAGCCCGACAGCTCCTCCGCATCTGAAGCCTCCAATGGCATGCTGTCGTCAATGGCGTCACACTCGCTTCCTCCAAATGAGACCAGATCGCTCGCAGCCGCAGAGGGACTCTGGTCTGGGAGAGAGAAGTGGACTGGAGAAACCTCTCTAAGTGGAGAGAGTGAGGCAAACGGGGGCTCAGCCGCCGTGGGCTCACTCGTCACCGAGCGCCGAGTTCCTCTGCCCCGCTGCTTTTTCCTCACAGGCTCCTGGGAGGAAGAAAGCGGGAGGGCGCGAGGGGCGGAGTCGCTCTCTGAAAAGAAAGCTTTCCGCGAGCGCAGAGAGGCAAGACGCATATCCTCGCAATGAGGACATTCCGTCTCACTGAGTGCTGCTTCAGCGTGGGCGGCGCCCAAGCATGAAACACACTCGCCGTGACCGTCAGCGGTGTGCAGGGGGACCCTGCACGAGCGACAGTAACGGCGCGGCATTTGAAACAATGCCGAAAATTTTGCGCTAAAATGTGCTCTTTTATATCGCCGGATAGCAGCAGGGAACCGAAGACCGTCGCTGCTGCAGGCGCGAGGGCGGCGAGAATGGCCGAGCAGGAAGGAGTCTCTCGATCCGCTGCGAGGCTTGATCATGACGAAGCCTTCGTAGTCTCGTAGAGCGAAGATCTAGTAGTAGTCGCTGAAGGAGAATAATCTGAGGATCCTATGGCGATGTGCCGCTTATATAGCCATTTTTTGCATATTGTTTGGTCTTTTTTCATGTTTATTTTCACATTCTGAAATGTCACCATATCTAATAAATATTTGCTGATAAAGGTTAGGCGTGGAGATGCATAACACTTCTGCTCTTAAAATCAAAAGATATATCCTTGATCTTAAGAATGAATAAAGATAACATTCACCTTTCAACATTCTCAATTGGTTTAGCATCTCAACAAACCACTATTGAGTGAAGCATCTCTTTCATTGGAGTCTTTCCTTGATGTACACTTGATGTCCCTCTATCTCTTACACAGAGGCAGTTTGTGATTCCTTGGAGGAAATGCTGTTGAAGGACTGTGCAGTCTCAGTTGGAACCTGTTCTGTTCGCCATGATGCTAGTCTGATATTTATATTACTGATGCATCATAAATATTATATTATTAATAATACACTTGTATATAATTTCTCCACAAATGCAAACAAAATGTACAATATTAAACGTCCAGGTTGATATATTCCAGATTCACACATTTCTAGCAGGCTAATGTATATAAGCAATTCTAAAATCTTCACACTGTGGTTCTACAGCTTTGAAAACAGTAAGTGCTTAGAGGAGTCAGGCAGAGGTTTAATGGCCATTGAAATCCTGATCTCAGTGCATAGCTGTTTATCTTGCTGGCTTTCTTTCTTGCCTTCTCTCAGTCATGCAGACTGTGAGTCTTTTGCCGCAGTTTATTTATATCCGTCCACGTGTAGTTGAAATAAAAAACAAATCCCAACTCTTAAAGGAATAGTTCACCATTTACTCTTGTTCAAGGTGAATTTTTTAGGTGAATCCTACCTATTCTTTTCAAAAAATGAAAGTGAATGAGTAATGGGGCTGTCAAGCTTCCAAAAGGATGCAACAAATACCATGAAAGTATCATAAAACTGATTTATATGACTTGTGTGCTATATTCTAAGTCTTCTAAATCCATACGGTAACTTGTTTTAAAACATTTTTACGGCAACTATTTTGTGATTCCCATGAGGGCGAGTAAATAATGACAGAAATGTCATTTTTGGGCGAACAATTCCTTTAAAAATTGTTTTGTCATCTAGGAAGAAGTTGCGAGCATTGCAGTCCTGAGCCATGACAGGATCACCACAACTCTAACAGCTAATTGCTTGCCTAATCTTGCTTATACATTCACCATCCTACTGTACATCCACAATGCAAATTCTTTCACTCTAATTGTCATTTTGCTGAAGCACATGGAGGATTATCAGCCAGCAGCTGAGGAAACATGCGTGCAGCATTAGCTGCATGCGGGTGGCTGTTGTTCAGCGTGCTTCAGGCAGAGCGCTGCATGCACATGATTGGCATCCCTTTAACCAGAAGCGTTTTAGTGCATGTTCAGTTCCCCGCTCTGTTCCATCCCGACGATCTCTGTCTGAAAGCTAATAGGCCTTTGCGTGAGAGCCAGGATAGCTCTGGCAAGTCTGCCAGGCCAAAGAAAGTTATGATAATTGTTACAGTTGCATTTCTTTGTTCAAATAGAAGTTTCACTGTGCACTGTAATGAATAAAATATGATTCAGGACAGTGCACGTCCTCTAATTTACAGTGTATACAAAGAGAGTAGCTTCTCATGCAGTATTTTATACAGTATATATTTTTATATACATTTTTATCTACACTAATGTTTAGAAGTTTGGAATCAGTATGATTTTTTTTTTTAATTTATTCAGCAAGAATGCATTAAAATGATCAAAAGTAACAGTAAAAACTTTTAGATAGTTTTTAATGTTTCTATTTAAAATAAATACAGTTATTTTCATTGAAGAAGCCTGAATAAATGGATCACAGGCAGACTTTTCCTTTTTTTTTAAGTAGATCTACGGTGGATCTGTGTGTTTACAATTACACATAATTATCCAAATAATAATATACAATTATCCAAAAATGTTGTTACAGGTCATTTAAAATAGTACATCAAGATCCTCAGATTAAATATAAGCAGTCATTTTTTTTCTATTTTAAATCTTTCAATTTTAGGAAGCACATGCTGTAAATTAAACATTTTGTACATGACACTTAATTGTTCAGGACACATTTTTTTATATCTCTTTCTGGCAATAATTTGGAAATATTAGCACAAAAGCTTGTTTGGGTTTGTGCAGTACCACTTCAGCATGATTGATAATCTAAAAATACCAGGCTACAATAACACAATGTGCTGATAATATCAGTATTTATTTTCCTGTATGTATTGAAAATTTAAACTGTCACATATTATTTGTGCACTTTTACTCCATCTCCACTTGTTGAGGTATAACCAGAGAGCCGATCACTTTCTTACAACAGTTTAAACTCATATCTCATTAGAAATATCTTCTCCTTCCTGCTTAATCCCAAGGATTTCTGTGACCGTATAGAACCGCTGCTCCTCAGCAGAAGATAATGGAACCAAGAGCGATGCTGATGCATTACAGAGACCCGTATCAGTCCCTGACTCTTTTTAAATTAGCATGGGAAATCTTTTTCTGCTATGTATTATCTTTTTCTGAGGGCACTCTGTCATAGGAGAGCTTTGCTTACTTATAGGGCCTACAGGGTATTTACTGTGTTTACACCCTGCCACTGGATTCAGGAGATTACCAGAAGAATCCAGCAATACGACACAAGCAGGGCATTGTGTGGCATAATTGTTCCTCGTATCATGTTTGTCATATGTGACCCTGGATCACAAAATCAGTCATAAGGGTACATTTTTTGAAATTGAGATTTATACATCATATGAATGTTAGGATAGGACAATGTTTGGCCGAGATACAACTATTTGAAAATCTGTAATCTGAGGGTGCAAAAAAATCTAAATACTGAGAAAATCACCTTTAAAGTTGTCCAAATTAAGTTCTTAGCAATGCATATTACTAATCAGAAATTAAGTTTTGATATATTTACTGTAGGAAATTTACAAAATATCTTTATGGAACATGATCTTTACTTAATATCCTAATGATTTGTGGCATAAAAGAAAAATCGATAATTTTGACTCTTACAATGTTTTTTTTTTTTTTTGTCTATTGCTACAAATATACCCAACCCAAGCGATTTAAGACTGGTTTTGTGGTCCAGGGTCACATATACTGTATATATTTTTTTCAATATGTTTATCTATTTCTCTTAATTCCTACAATTGTATTTTAACTTAAAGGACACTGTATTTTCAATAATTTACACTATTTTGCACTAACAATATTCTAGATTTACACAAGCTTAAATAGTTCACCTACACCCTCACTGTCATGAATTTCCAGACAATGAAAGTGGATGGTAACTGGAACTGCCAGTTCAAAATGGACAAATTGCAATAAAAGTGTTTGCAAAAAATCCAATGTCTGTTCCTCACTCGAAGCTGCCATATAGCTTTAGAAGATTTGGAATACAATGTGTGATTCTTATAATGAGACACTTTTATGGTACTACTGTGTCCTTTCTGGAGCCTATTAGTATTCATTTTTCATTGCTGGACAAAAAAAGTAACTTGGACATTCAGCTAAATAACTCCTTTGTGTTTCATGGAAAAGAAATATCTCAGGTTAAAACTACATGAGTTAGATGTAGATGATGACAGCATTTTTCAGTGAACTATACTTTTAACAATGCACTGCAAGGAAAGAAAGAAACTAATAGTGTTCCTCATTTATTGGAGTCAGATAGTTGTAATTGAACCTTATTTTTATGTATTAAAAGCTGCAGACTCATTGTTGTTGGCCCCCCTGCCGTTTCTTCCTGCTCTCAACACTGTTCAATTTAGCTGCCTATACTGTTCTGGTGTGATCATTCCTGGTTTGTGCAGGGTTGATAAGGTGCGCTGGGGTTCATTACAGTTTGTCACAGGCAGCAGACATCTGTCACGGTCCAGGTGTGTGGAGGCAGGCAGGATGACGAGGACAACAAGGATACAAAATAAGGATATTTAATGTAGCGACAACAAGGCAGAGACAGGCACACACTCGGGGTAACATTCACAATAACCGACAATAATAGTATACACGAGATAGGGCAGATAACGAGGGGCAGACAGGTGAGCACACTGAGGATAATTAACTAATGATTGAACGGGCTAAACCAACAAAAGGGGAAGAAACCACAACAAACAGTCCACAGGGGTGTTACAACATCATGTTCACCATCCTACACTTTAATCCTTTGCATGCAAATCTCCGGCCATGCGGGTCTCCAGGCAACAGAGATGACTTTGAGACTGAAAGGGTTCCGTGAGTTTATTTAGCACTCTATAAATGATGGGACTTACCTTATAGGAGACTATAGCTACCTAAACACAAGGTGCCCTGCAGTGTTAGTTTACCCGGAACATTTAGTCAGTTACTCACCTTCATGTCGTTCCAAACCCATACGACTTTACGAATATAAAAGGAAATGTTTAGGAAAATATCCAAGCTGTGTTAGTGAAATATCATAGTGGATGGGGACCTGGGACAATCATATTTACTATTTAGTTTCAGTGCATGGAAAAGAGCAGCTTGGACATTGTGCTAAATAACTCTCTTCATTTTTGTGTGAAATAAGAAATAAGAGGTTGAAATAAGAACTGGTAATTTGGAGCAAAAGGGACGGATGTTTAAAAGAAAAATGTTACACAAGGACAAGTATTATTTTACTTTTATTTATTTTTTTATTCTGTTATCGTAATTATTACTATTTTGAATTAGCTTTTATTTTATATTTTCAGTTTGTTTAAATTTTAGTCTAAGTTTGACTAATTCTCTTTGTTAAAATATTTCTAATTAGCTTTATTTTTTATTTTAGATTCAGTAAGTTCATTCAAACTGTTTAGTTATCATGTATATTAAAGGGATAGTTCACCCAAAAATGAAAATTACCCCATGATTTACTCACCCTCAAGCCATCCTAGGTGTATATGACATTCTTCTTTCAGAGTACAAACGGAGTTATATTAAATAATGTCCAGGCTAATCCATGCTTTATAATGGGAGTGGATGGTAGCCCAAAATTTGAAGTCCAAAATATTTCACCCATCCATTATAAAAGAAGTCCACATGGCTCCGGGGGGTTAATAAAGGCCTTCTGAAGCGACGCGATGCATTTGTGTAAGAAAAATATCCATATTTACAACTTTATAAATCTTAATCTAAGTGAACTATCCCTTTAAGTGAGCACTATTTTTGATTTATCATCTATTGAACCTATAGTAACGGCCAACGATTTCACATTGTTGCTTAAACCCTTTAAAAATGTAAGCTGTAAATGATTTAACTAAGTATGTTCACAGTTTGCATGAACTTTTTAGTCTGATTTCAGAAAAGACACTTTGAATGAACACTTAATTAGAATCATTAATAAGTGTAACAAGTGTTAGAAAAGCTTCCATTTATTGTAGTCATCTAAATTACATTCATGTGTTTTCCTAACAGCCAAGCTCATCTGCCATAAGCTTAGAATATCTGTGTGAGGCACAGAGTATAAATAGACTTGATTTTCTTTTTCAATTTTTTTTTCCCCCAAATAGTCAGACATGTGATCAGAGAGCATGTTTCGGTTAATGATCACCTCTGGCTAACTGCAATCAATTAAACCACCATGTGAAGGTCCTCAGGACCAAGAGTGGCGCTCAGCACGGGGCGATATGTAAATGAGGCTTGACACCTAAAACTGAACTAGTACTTCCACTTGTGACCGATAGTGTCATCACTATTAAAGGAGGCATTAACTGAGAAGTCACAGCGACAGGTGCAACATGCTGCTGTAGCGACTGAGAACTCCCAGACCCAGAGGTATTGGCTGTAGCCGAAGGCCAAAAAACTTTGTAGTTGGAGTAAACCTAGTCTTCAAACTGAAGTGTAGAATTTCTGCAATGATTTCTGAATTCAAATCGGTTTTCTCAAACACTCCTGCTGTTTTCTATTGGTCAGACAAACAGATACAGATAGTCCCGCCCCAACATCACTGCTTGAGCGAATGTGTCGATCTGAATGCATGAACTAACAGAGCAATGTTTTGATATCGCCAGAGTCACAGTGTTTACACATTTTGGGGGAATCAGCATACAGATGGCTTACTTAAAGCTGTCTGCATATTAAAATGAAGTTTAACATCAAAAATAACACACTCTAGCTTTAACTGATAGCGAAGAGATCAAAACCGTAGAAGTTAAGCTGGAATAAACAGAAAAATGTGTTGTAATTCCTTATATCAGAGTTTTGCTCTGAGACTCGCAGGAAATGCAAGCGTTGGGATGAGAACAGCGCATGCAAACATGCATGTATACCAAGACCTTTGCATATAATCTGCATGCCCAAGTGGTCTGGCTGTCTAGCAGGATGATATTCGACAAGATCTTTCACCCCATATTTTCTAGGAAAGATGTTTGCGCTTTGGAGGACATGTTTACATTAGGGATATGCCGGTATCAAATTTTCATGTTACGATTAATTGCTAATGCTTTTATTACGGTATACGGTATTATCACGATATTGAAATTTAGTTTAAAAAAAAGTGCTGTCATAATACAGTATAACAGGTTTAATACAATTTTTCTTATTATAAAAATAATTGAACATTTAAATGCAATAAAGCAATACAGAAAAATGTATAAAGTTAAAAGTTTTACACAGATTAAAGTGCAAAAGAACTATAAAGACCAATAGGTATCACTTTACAATAAGACCTCATTAGTTAACCTTAGTTAATGCATTAACATTCACAATGAGCAATAGCTACATTTGCTACAGAAGTTATTAATCTTTGTTTAAAAAATACAAGTCTTAGTTCATGTTAGCTCATTAAATTACACAGTTGCAACTTTCGATTTTAACAACCTGTTATTCAATATTGTAATTACCTAAGATTAATGAATGTTCTGAATCATTTTTCATTGGCAGTTTATGTTAACTAATGAATCAAATAATGTTAACTAATGAAGCCCTAATGTAAAGTGTGACCGAACAATAAAGAATCAAAACACTTTCAAACAATATCTAGGGCATGTTGTAGTCCAGATTCAAATGTAAAAAAGTTTGAAAATAAATAGCCTAATAAGTCTAAATATTTAAGTATTTGGCGCTGTGATGAACATCATAGCAAATACACAAATCTGAATGGCTGTTTAAATAATTTAAACAAGATTCAGAAACAGAAAGTAGTGCAGCTGCTTTGTTTACAGGGTTTCCGGGGTAACGGCTGCATTTAAATGAATTATTATTATTATTATTATTTCAGCAGTTTAGCGCCATCTGCTGTCAGAGAGTGAAATCCTCTGAAATACAATACCGTGCATATTCATTACCGTGATATATCGCATTACCGAATACCGGCACAAGTCTAGTTTACGTCTTTTAGGATGGTGTTTGCCTTGGGTTCTGGTTTTGCATTTACATCAGTCTAACAGCAAGAGCCTAAATTGCATTCAGAGATTTTGGATCTTTCATATCCTGTCTGATAAAATAATATGAGAAGCTGTAAAGCTTTATGGTTTTTATAGTTATGCCGCATTGTAATAATTCTGTGTAATGTGAAAGTCAACATGAAACAGCATTCGCAACCAATTCTACTACAGTTTCAGTCTACATTTTTTTGCATTCCACTGCACTGCTTTTCCATTGTTATTTCTATTTAAACATGCGCTTGATGGATGTCTTTGACCGTTGTGCTGTTTTGCATCTTTTTCAGCGTCTCACACATAGAACTGCGTTCTAAAAACGCAGCGTTCAAGTTAAAAGAAGTTCAACTCGCGTAATATAACCTTGCATTTTTCCCCCGTCCTGCTGCTCATGGTTTTCAACACAAAAACCCCTTCTGTGGTTAGAGATGTAGAGCTGAAATTTTACATTACCGTCCTTCATAGAGCGTGCTCACGCATGAGCAGTTAATCAGGTGTTTTCATTTTGACTATGCATCCATTCAGCAGACAAAAAAGCCTAGTTTACTCAGACAAAACAAAAGCAATTTTTGGTGAATAATGGTGCATTCTACTACAGTTTCAGTCTACATTTTTTTGCATTCCACTGCACTGCTTTTCCATTGTTATTTCTATTTAAACATGCGCTTGATGGATGTCTTTGACCGTTGTGCTGTTTTGCATCTTTTTCAGCGTCTCACACATAGAACTGCGTTCTAAAAACGCAGCGTTCAAGTTAAAAGAAGTTCAACTCGCGTAATATAACCTTGCATTTTTCCCCCGTCCTGCTGCTCATGGTTTTCAACACAAAAACCCATTCTGTGGTTAGAGATGTAGAGCTGAAATTTTACATTACCGTCCTTCATAGAGCGTGCTCACGCATGAGCAGTTAATCAGGTGTTTTCATTTTGACTATGCATCCATTCAGCAGACAAAAAAGCCTAGTTTACTCAGACAAAACAAAAGCAATTTTTGGTGAATAATGGTGCTTGTTGTTATGTAGTGATACCTCACAGTCAGACTGTGGTTACAGAATCAATAGAGGTAATTGTGGTAGTCTTGCTGAGTTTTGATTTGAAGCAATGCTACTCCTGTGGTTTGAGCCTGACAGGTGATCTGTATTTACTTCCACACGAGCCATTCACTGTTTAATTACATTACCTTAAATTCAATCAAGCAGCACTCAGATTTGACATTTAATCACTTGTTTTAAATGTTGCTCAGTGGGAACTATTTGGTTAACATTGATTTTCGCAAGTAAGGTGAGATATATCAGAATAATTCCTCCTGTTAGAAAAAATAATGTTGTGAAATGCATGGTAATGGCAACATTCCTAAAGTGTCCCATGTTCCTTTAGGTCTCGCAGGCCAAGAAGGTCTTAAACCGGTTCTAATTGAGACCTCGGAGATGGAAGTTTGATTTGGAGCTTGAGTTGGCTGTCTAAAAGTGCTTTCACATTCAACCCTTTACACATGAAGCTGATAAATATGAATGCGCGCAGAGAGTTTGCAGTGTGCTTTCACAGCTATACAGTATTTGTATGAATGTTTTAAACCCTCACACTCGCGGGGATTCTGACTAGCCAGGCCATTTGCATAAGCAACAGCTGGTAAATGAGTTGCATAGCTATTTTATGCATGAGAACAATTTGGGAGGAGATTTCATTTGTCTCCACTCTTGACCTTCAAAGCTATCTGATTGTTGAGCTTTTTACTACAAACCCTTTAACATCTAATCATGCCACTCTCGACCTTGATATGTTGAAACGAGAGCCTTTCGACTTGAGTATCGAGTGCTTATAACGTTGCCCTTTTGATGCACTGATATGCTAGAGATTCACCGTCAGGTGGGTTTGCACTATGTGAAAACTGAGGGTTGTGAAAAAGTCAGAATGTAATGATTGGCCACCCTTTTAGTTCATTCAATTTAACCTGGTAACCTGGTTTACATTTTAAAATTCAGTTTTAATAATTTTTCTATTTGCAACTGGTTTAACGCTATTCCTGTTACTTATGTAGTGTTTCTTAACCTTACAAAAAAATATTATTATTAAATTATATTTTTAAAAATATTGGTGGCATTTCAAATGTTGGTTATTCATTTCACCGAACCCCCCCATTTCTTAACCTGGAAAAAATATACATAATATATAATATTTGTAAATGTGTATTAAATTATATTAAAAAAATTATAGGTGGCATTTCATACTTCTCAAACATCTCAATTTAATCTGAGTTTAATCTTTTTACTAATTCTATCCTGGTTTTTTGCTATTCCTATTACTGATGTTTTGTTTCTTAACCAGATAATAATGCACAAGATGATATTCCTGTCCCTATAGTTCTTTTCTAGAGGAGCAGAAGCTCATTGGACAAGCTTACCCTCATTTTTTCCCTGTGCCATATGCCTGCACTTTGTCAAAGGCTCCTGTTGTGGGGACCGGTCACAGTTCACATCTAACCTTTAGCATGATTAGTCTCTGAGTGACCTATCCTGGATGATGGACTTCCCCTACTCTCTGAAATACCAGCCCTGTCTGTGACATTATTCAGGTGAATGACAGCCCATATTCCCCTGAGGGACCCACGGCCTGGCTGTGTTGACAGAACTCAGCACCACTTTGATAATATTCCACAATGCCTGTGTTACAGCATCAGCACTTTGTGATTTGATGTTGTTTTTTCTGTTCTTCTTACAACCCTTCATCTGCACAAATCCTCACAGGGTTTGATATTTGACCCGAGGCAATTCATTATTTGCTGTGAATCAGGTTCTCACCTTGAATTACTAGCAGGGAATAATGCAGCCTGATAGCATATGATTTGTCCTTTATCTACTTAAAATTACACATTAAGCTAAACCTATGCCTTTTATTTTTTTCACAGTTTTATTTTTTACCTTTCAGCTCTTGCATGATTGTTAAAGAAATTTGACGCAGATGCGGTTTAGTGACAAGCGTGCAATCTTGTTGTACCTCTGTATGTCTTGTTTTGAATAGACAAAGACTACAGCTGCACGATTTGGGGAAAACATAATTTTGATTTTAACTTTTAGATTTTTCTGATAAAATGATTGTGATTTAAAATGCAATAAAAAATGTCAAGGTTTGCTTTGCTTGTTTGTAGGGCTGCACAATTTGTCCAACATTTTGTGAATATATATCAATATGACAAAAATTGTATTTTAATTATTATTATGTATTACTAAATAAAATATAAAAAATACTACATAAAAACAAAACAAGAAATATTACTATTGTTAAGAAAAATATAATAATGAAAATAATAATAATAATAAGAAGAATAGTATTACAACTGTAAAATTACAATTTCTAATATTTATGGCTGTCATAAAGTCTTCATTTTCAAACATTAAGTCTTAAAACTTTGAAACACTTCACTCTAAAACATACAGTGCATATATTTAATTAAAATTAAATCAGTCTTTACAAATTGATAATTGCACTGATCAAAATTGTGATTTAAAATGCAATACAAATTCCATGTTTTTACTGTTATAATTATTATTATTATTATCATCATTATCATTATTTAAAAACAAAACAAAATATTACTATTGTAAGATTTTATTGAAAAATAAATGAGTATTTTAAGAAAAAAATAATAATTATTTTACATTGCAACTGTAAAATTACAATTACTAATATTTATGTCTGTCTTAATTTCTTCATTTTTAAACATTAAACCATCAAACTTTGAAACACTTTGAAAAAGGCTGTAATTTAATTAAATATATTTTACTGTATTTTACTTTACTTGCAATTTGATAATTGCGCTAATCCATTTCAATTTTGGTTTTATTTTGATTACTTATGCAGCCCTAACAATTAAATAATGCATCTCGGAAATTACCGTAAATTTTGTCTTCTGTCTTTCATATAGGCACAATAAAAGTAATAAATCTCCTTGTTCATGATAGATTCACGAAACCTTGCTGCCTAAAGGCTGTTTTATGAAGTGTACAGCAAGGGTTACTGATGTGTCTCGTGTGCAAGAGGAATCAGTTGAGGATGGAAGAGCCGGCCATAACTCCGCTGAAAATTTTGGGGTGCCATAATTTGAGCGAAATCAATTATGCATGTGCGCTTGTGTAATGAATGTAAAAAGAGTTGCCCTATCATTCATAATCTGGAGGGAAGGGGAAATATGAGCGTCCGGCTTGGGCACTTAGTGGCGCTTCTAAAGGGCTGGGTGACACTTGAGCCGCGGGGGGCAGAGAAAGAGATAGAGCCCTTTCCTTTGTGCACGCAGATTACAGCTCCAAATATAACACCTCGGACACTGATAATGCTGCCTCTAATGCACGTTAAAAGTGAGACAGTGACTCGAACTGACAGGATTTTAGATGGTACTGGTGCCACGAGGATGGAGAGGGAAACCAAGGCTCCTGAGTTTGTTAAGGGGTGGTTTATATCATGTAGCCACTAATTTGTTTTAGTGCAAAATTGGCAGAAGAAGACTGAAGTGTGGTTGTGTGTGTGTGTGTGTGTACTGTATATATCTGCTGTCACAATACAGTAAATCTATGATCCTGCTTCCTAGACATGTAACCTTGTAGAGAAGAGAGAAATTGCTGGTGTTTCTGATGACCTTCAATCAGAAAAGCTGTCAAATATTACAACCATTAGTATCCAGCGCCAACATATGAGTGAAAATGATACACATAAGGGTGGTAAGATGTTATTGTTGGTGTTTATGAGATCCCATGGGGAGTGTCATGAAATACCCATTCACTGTCAGCAACAGACATTGGGCATTGATTGGAAGAGGATCATGTGTCCTTCGATCACAAATGGGATTACGCAGTTGCCAGCTATTTGCAGCTCGTGTAAATCATGTCAATAAAGCATTTTGTCACCTCGTCCCTGGTGTAGACCTATTTAAGACTATTATTCCTGGAAAATTAGATAATTAGAAATAACTTAAGCCACAATAAGGGATTTTACCATGGATGCTGGTTGTTCTTGGGAAGTGGAGTAACTAACACCCCTTTAAACCAAAGTACAACTCCCTTAACTGTCATTATAATGCCCCATTTGCACCAACAAGAGTTTTTATAGCTGGAGGTCATAAGGTCATTAGCAGCTGTTTCTGCCGCTGGATGCCCATTAACATTATTAGTGGTTTGAGTCACATCATTTGAAAAACTGACCATACTCAAGATGCATTTAATGTAAAAATAAGATGTCATTTTATTTTGGCAAGGAATCATTTTCTTGTGGCTAAACATTTATTATGTATAAAGGAAAGCTTTGTATACAAATTTTTATATTTTATAATTAGATTTGAATGTATTATTATTTGCTATTTTTAAAAAAAAAATCATATTTTTATTATTTTTTATCTTGGTTGCTTTCACTGTATGTTGATGTAAATCGGCAGCACTCCTCGAGAATCAATAACTTCAAGTCTTGTTCTGTCTGTGTGAACATCCCTTAGTGTACAGCTTCAAGTGGCTGTTTAAAATTGCTGTTTAAAAACTAAATAAATGTGATATAAGACACCAGTGTTCAATATACATATATTTTCATATTCTGCCAACAAATATTCTAAATATAAACATAAATTCATATTGTAAGCTGTTTATTGTTCAGGACAGCATAGCAAAGTGGTCCATTTACTGTATATAGAGTTCAGCTGATGTGAGATCACAAGTGTGCTTGCATCAGCATTTTTAAAATGTTTTTTTTTTTCATCAGGCTTGTCCATTCAAAAATCAGATGTATTTGTGTTATGGTAAAGTATCTTGTTTTATATAAACAGCTAAATGCATTGAAATGTGATAGACCAATTAAGAATAAAACAAAACAATTGAAGTGAAGAACAAATGTATTAAAGGGTTGCATACTGTATATGCCCACAAATTCTGTTTTGCTAGACATATTATAAATGCTAAACTAAAGTCTTGGTGAATCTGAGCAGCATTTATGAGGTCAGCAAAGAACCACGCTTGAGGGGAATGTTTCTTGATATGGAGTGGGCATGTATGTAATTTTTTTATTTTTAAAATCAACAATTGTTGTTGTGTTAATCAATAAACCTGAACGTTTCTGTGGCAAGCAGATTCAGAGCACTTTGACTTCATGAATTTGAAAATTGAGGTCATGAACTTACAGTATGTGGGAAAAATATGAGATTTTTTTTTTCTTTGAGCTATTTCGTCACCCTCCTGAGAACTGGCACGACTTCTTGGTTCCTATGTTAGCACTTCACAGCGTTGATGCTTTTGTTTTATTATTCAAAACAAGTCAACAACTTGTTGTTTAATGGTGTTCTCTGAAAGGCTGGCGAAACTGCAGACTGTCGGGGAACCATGGTTACATACGTAACCTAGAGACGTTTCTTACAAGCCCTATTATAGGATGGGGCTATATGCAGAGTGCTTTTTTATTAGGCCACTGCGGTCTTCTTTCCATCCACCTGCTGAAATGATTCGTCTTTTTTGCTGGAGCCTGCCTGTGCAAGAAAACCAAATTACTCTGTGTAAATGGCCTTGTTGGTGTTAGCCCAGGAATCCAGGTAATGTGTATATGTGTAAACAGTGCTCCTGAATCCACCCCTCCAGACATTTTTATCAAGTAATCTACCATCAGAGTCGAGCCCAAGCGGTTAGCGGATGTGCGGCAACACTTTGAAGTCAGCTAAATGCTATTTTGCCTAAAATGCTATTTTCTTTTAACAATTTTTTCTTATTTATTGTATTATACAATTTATTTTGTTGCATTATTTTTTATTTTACATTATATATATATATATATATATATATACATATACAGATTTATGTTACAAACTTATAGAATTGTACAGTAAGAAAGTTATTTCCTTTAACCAGGAAATTAACGTTCTTAGAATTGACAAGACGGTTGACCCTGAGTGGTCAGCTAAATATCTACAGTGGATCTAAAATATTAATAATTAATCATAATTAGTTATGGTTAATTATTCATATTTCCCCATGAGCTGATTCGCTACATATATATATATATATACTTTTAAATGTGTGTGCGTATGTGTGTGTGTGTGTGTGTGTGTGTGTACACATTTCAATATATATAAAATATTCAATACAAAAACATATGGCCCACTTTACCTCTTTTCACCCTTAAATATTTACTTAGATATTAGGGCTGCACGATATATCGAAATATCGCAAATGTAAATATTGCAATATGTATATCTCAACAGCGTGCGATATCATTATCATTTTAATAATAGGCTACTTAAATCAAAACTTTGCAAAAGGTCAAAGTTTTAGTTCGACGCATATAGAAGAGAATTGCTTGACGTTAAAAAGAGTTAAGTGCAATAAGTTGCAGAAAACAACTCTTTGCCGTCTCGTCTTGCTGTCTGACTCACAGCTGCGCACACACAGAGAGACACATTTCAGACCGAGTTGATTCATCTTTTTCACATATCTCCTCCTTATGTTTTAACTGACACATAGACACAGAATTATGTCAATAGTGCCCGTCTCGACAATCATTCTCGTAAACGCAGTCGGTTATGTTTTAAATGAATGTAAACAGCTGAGAAAGATATCAGATGTTGGATTTTAGTTTAAATTCAGTCGGAATTTAAAGGGACAGCAGCCTATAAATACGTGCTGCTGATTGTGTCACTAATGTTAACAAAACAACAAAACGTCTATAACAAAGATTAATCTAAATTTAATTAATACAGTGAACACTATGCAGTGTTATTTTACACTTAATTATTAAATTTCTGTACCTGAATACTACTGTTTATTTTATCTATGCTTGTAAATTGTGTATTTCTTTTTTTCTTTTTCTTGCTTTTTTTTTTACTGACTGTTCACTTGCCTTTAATCATGTTTGAACTTTCTCAGACTATAGTTTTTGCTGTGGTATATGAAGAAGTACTTAAAGTATTTGGAAAGCAAAGTTACAATGATATAAAATTAGTGTCATTATTTTTGTGTTTGTATGTTCACATTGATGTTAAATTACATTCTCTGATTTGTGACATTACATCTATAGCATCTATGAGCGCCACAAATGTTGGCACTAACTCATTGAATAAATGTTGACATTCTCATTGAACAATGTCAGTGACCTCTAAATGGCTAAATATCAGCCAAAATAACATTCCATAACAGCCTTTGAGTAGAATAGTGCAAATGTGCATTGAGATGCAGTATCTTGAAGCACTCGCAAAAGCAGTACATCAAAACCTTATTATGCTTTTTGAAATTTGTATAATTTTAGAGCATCTAAAAATGTATTATTTAGCATGGCAGAGAGAATCAAGCAGGTTGTGGGGCAATGAGCTGGCAGATTGTATGAGGTTGAGGCTGATAGCTGGTTGGTTGGTTTGATGGAAGCTGTCTCACTAAAGCCTATGTTGAGATTCAGTTCACATCGGCTAAACCCAGCCGACGTTTCTGCCTCTGGCTTCTGCAGGCTGGTGTGAAGCTCACAAAGGCTCTTTAAGGACTCAATCTGCTGTCAGAGACCTTGTGATTTATCTAATGCTGTAAATGAAGGTGGAGGCTGGATTTTTATCAGGCCAGTGTGAGTTAAGGAAGCATATGTCATGACTTGTTGAGGAGCACTATTACTCTGGATATTTGAATAGGCTTTTTACTTTTTATGACAATATTGGAATATTTGTAAAAATATGTGAATTGCTGTCAGTATGTTGAACAAAAATGTCAGTGGACGATTGTGAGTGTGAAATTGCTATTATACAACAGTTCAATAAACAAGTAGTTAGAATGGTGAGTAGCTGCATTTTAAACACTGTATTGATTTTGGGTTGTGCGTACTTTAAAGTTTTCAAGGGGTCATATGATGCTGCTAAAAATATTTTTTGTGTGTGTATTTGGTGTAATGAAATGTGTTTATGCAGTTTAAAGTAAAAAACACACATTCTTTTCCACATACTGTACATTATTGTTTCTCCTCTATGCCCCGCCTTTTTGAAACACGCCG
Organism: Sinocyclocheilus grahami; assembly: GCF_001515645.1. Lineage (NCBI taxonomy): Eukaryota > Metazoa > Chordata > Actinopteri > Cypriniformes > Cyprinidae > Sinocyclocheilus > Sinocyclocheilus grahami. The sequence goes on along the minus strand of NW_015505445.1, from coordinate 270,793 downwards.
ATTTTTACAAAACTCATCGGTCTGAAAAAGCGAGGTGTGCTGTGATTGACCAGCTATCCAATGCGTTGTGATTGGACGAATACCTCAGTGAGATGGAAATGTTATGCATTTACCATATTGTGATGCTGTGTCCCGGCCGGAGCAACGAGACATAAACATTAAAACCCATTACAAACGTTGATCTGAAGAAGTATGAAAACACGTAGCATGGAGGGAATCAAATGTGCAGGTCAAATTAAGTTCTTCCCCCATCGCGCAGCTATAGTTTCATCCTCCATTTCACATACTCACCGGTTATAGATCACCCTCATGCATCTCATAAGGAAAGACATCAAACAAATATCCGGCTATTGACCTGTCCTCCCAGACTTGATTGAGACTCATAGCAGGCTGCAGGAGCAGAATAACAAACAAAGGAGGCAGGAGGTTAAAAAAATGGAAACCAAATCGATAGAGATGACTGAAATGACGAAGGACTTGAAGGTCAGAGCATAGACGAATCTACGAAGACTTGAACGTTGCGCTCAACTACTGGGAACTCTTCACGTAGACGTTCTCTTTTCTCTTTGTCTACTTTAACTTTGTCCTCTTCTTCTTCTGGTCTCTCGCTCTCTCTCTTGCTCTATCTTTCCCCCCCCCCCCCCCCCCCATCTCAGACCTGATCTGCACTGATTTTTTTTCGCTTCCATGATAAAGTTTTTTCATTTTCTGCTCAATGATTGAGCTGCTCTCTGATATTGCAATGGTGGATCAAAGAAGTTAGTTGAATTGGCTAAAATGACCATACTGCCATTTCATATGTTGATTATTCAATACAATAATGATGCTTTGAAAGGATATTCAGTGCAGTACTTGATGGTTCAGAACTATACCGAAACTTAAAATTTGTCCTGACACTTCTAAATAGTCTGATGCTTCAAAGCAATTTAGTTTCAAAACAGATTTGATGCTTCAAATCAATTCCAATAGCTCAAAGTGACAGTGATAATTCAAAACAGATCTGAAGCTTAAAAAAATACTGATGTTTCAAACAGATTTGATGCTTTAAAACAATGTTGGTATTTCAAAACAACATTGACGCTTCAGTACAAATTTGATGCTTCAAATTTACAGAAATTTTAAAATGATACTGACAAATGTAAAAAGTATTGATTCTTCAAAGCGATATTATTTCAAAAAGACTACTTCAAAGAAATACTAATATTTTAAAACAAATTTGATGCTTCAAAACAATGGTTAAATTTGATGCTTTAAAACAGGCTTGATGCTTCAAAGCAATTCTGATTATTCAAAACAATTCTGACTAAACAATATTGATGCTTCAAGGTTTGGTGAAGAAATGTCTGAATGTTAAACATGTTATGTATCACGGTGACTTTCAAGGCTTATTCGAAATGTGATGTCCCTAGTGTTCCTATATCGCTCAAAACCCACCAGCTGTTTTGCACTCTGAAATGTCAAGAATATTACGCTCATTTGCTAGACATTTGTTATAGTTTGACACTTAAACCGCACGGCCCACCAGGGTCCATATTTGTAAAAGCCAAAGCGGCGGCTTTGACCCTCATAAATTAAAGTGTGTGTTCGGCAACTCTGATGTGCTTTAAAAAGTATTGAATTCCTGTGAGGTGGATGAATTGCACGCCGCCGTCTCGATAAGGGGGAGGGCTGACACCGTATAGCTTACTCCTCTATCATATTCACTGCCCTTTCCAAGTGTATCACCTCCCCCATCGAATCATAATCCTGTTCCTGAGATACGCCGGGCTGAAAATGAAATATGTTTGCAGGTTTGTAAATGTATCACACACATTTTTCCCAGTGTAAGTGTGTAGACCCAATACATTTAGTACAATCCAAACATTGCCTTTGGCAGCTGAATATGTGTCAAAGTTTTGCTGCCGTAAGCCACTGAGGATTTTTTCATTTCTCTCTTAGGCCCTCGCTTTCCCCAAGTCTGTCTCTCTCTCTCTCTCCGATTCCCTCGACTCCTGAGAAATATATTGAGGGTATGATTGGTATCCACACTGCAGTTGATCAGCTGAGAACAGGCCCATAGGCACAGAATCCTGTCTGTCCTTATTTGGATGAATGAATTATTAATATTTCACTGGTTTATCTGAAGTTACAGCTCCTCTTGCTTGTTGTGGGGTTTTTTTAAATCATTTTTTGTCTCTCTCTCTTTCTCCCTCTCGCTCTGTCCCTTGCTCATTTCGCAGCTAACAAAGCTGACTTTATATAGGAAGAACACGACTTGCTCCTCTTGCAGTTGAATGGAAATAAAAGAGACTCTGTGACCTTGGAAGATGAAGATGTTGTTGCCATGGGAACTCTTAATCCTGCTGTCACTCAAGAGCTGCCTTGCAGGTACAATAACCTCCGACTTGTCTTTGATAGCTCACCTGTTCTGCATAGTCCCCACTTCAGCAGAGAGAGTGGCTTTTTATTCCTTTGTCTAATCATTTTCTCATTCCTCTAGAGACAGATGCATGCTGGGAACAAGCTCTCGTGGTTGCCCCAGCAGGACATTTGTCTTGACACAGTTTCTGATTTTTCTCTTCAGCAAGAACTTCACCCAACTTACTTTGGCATGCTTTGCTTGTTCATAACAGACCAGCATTGGAAACGTTATTCATGTTTATGTAGCTTTGAAGAATGTTCTAAAGCAGTTTAGTTTTCATTTTATATGGGGTATTGAGTGGCAACCCAACATTATTTTTTTTATTTTTTGTTTTTACTTTTTATTTTATAATTTCATACAAAATGCCGTTAAAATCAGACATTTTGACCTTATTAATATTGCATAAATAAATATTTTTTTTACTTGTTTTACAGTATATAAAATGCGTACAATTTATTTAAGAAGCAGCATTGCATAATAATTTTCACTTTCATAGATTGCACCTTGAATATAAATGTATTTTTAACTTACTTATGCTTAAAACAAGTGGAAAAATCTGCCAGAGCAATAAGATAAAAATAAAATATACTCTTATTAAAGATGCACTCTCTAAAAAAGTCTTAATTTTTCATGCAATGTTGTCTTTCAGATAAATAAATGTATTTTAAATAAATTTACAATAAATGTTACATTTATTTTAAATAAATTTAAATATTTTTTAAAATTTAATCTGAAAAATTAAACAAAAATTATTTTAAGAATATAGGATTTTGTTTGCAGTGTTTTAAGTTGTTTTATCATTATTATTATTAAAGTGAATAATGTATGTACATAAATATTTGTATTATTTTTAAGCCTGTTTATTTTACTATGTACAGTATATTCCAGTGTTTTATTTTTCATTTTATTATTTGCATGTAGCATTGTTTTTTTATTCCCCACAATTAGAACAATCCTGTGACCCACCACTTTGAGTTGAAGACGAATGTTTTACAGAGTATTAAAAGTTATTGGCATCACTACAACTACTTAGAGCACTTTAGAAATGCACTAAAACTTTCCATGTTCATAATCAGACCCTGTCAGCAGTGAAGTGTTTCAAAAATCTTTTAAATTTCCCATAAAAAAGTCCTTATTCTCCAATGGTTCATGCAACTCTCAGCACATACTGCAGCGCTGTAAGGAAGAGGCCGTCTTAAGAGGCAGGTGCCCTATTTAAATGAACCAGTGTCCCGCACTCAGTACCAGTGCTCTAGTTATTGCTGTTGTTGTGCTACAGTAACTATGCCAACTCAAATGGGCATTTGCATTCAAGCCACAGGTGCTCTTTTGATTGCACAGCTTGCTATTCAGAAAGCTTAGCTGGAGAGAAGGAAGTGTAGAGGCCAGACAGCCTCAGATGGAAGGGCAGCAGCTATTCAGTGCGGAGGACCTGAGGAGACCAAACCCACATGTCTAACAACCTGCCATATCTCAGCTTTGAAGACAGATTGTTGTCTTTTTTTATTTTCAGTCACAGTGCTGATGAAACATTGTCAAACTGTGCGATAATTAACTGCAGTAAATTTCCTGTCAGTGTAGAAGTTGATTAGATCTCTTGAAGATAATTGATAGTAGCATCAGGAAATAAATAAATCCTATGTAGCCTAGACATATTCAGAAATAATTCTCATTTATGAAAATAGGTTATATCGAGGGAAAGAATAATGGTGATCTACCAAAAGTCAAATGGTTATTTAACGTTCAGATACTGAATATGAATGTAGTTAATATTTAAACAATGAATGGATCTATAAGGATGTGGTTATAATAATAAGCATAGGAAGTTATTAAACTGGGTTGGCTGCCCTCATTTTAAAGAATCCCTGCTGGAAATTTGATTCTTTGTAAGTGTAAGTAAATTATTAATAACATTAATAACATTACAGTAACATTATGATTAGAAATAAAATGTACAAATTCATTTACACAACAATTTCACAGTGGATTACACAGTGGGACAGTCATTCTTGTCGAACCAATTCAATTCAAATGAACTCATGACATTATTATTATCACAGCTGAAAACAGTTATGTTGCAAAAGAACAGCATTTATTTGAATTTTTTGTAACATAACATTTTTTGTCTTTACTATCACTTTTGATAAATGTAATGCATCCTTGCTGAATGAAAGTATTAATTCCTTTATAAAAGCATACTGACAACAAACTGTTGAACATTAGTGCATATTAGGAGTGGACATTCTGATTATATTTAATGTTTACATAAAAATAAACATATTCCAACAGCAGATCATAATTCATTACCCTCGCTATTTAACTATACACTGTTAAAAAAAAAATCCATAAATATAGGGCACAATGTACTGTATAAATATGAAGGAATTTCATTACAGGTGTTTTTCCTGTATTTTGAATTTTGAAATTCATTGTGTTGTGTTTTAGCGTTAATGGAAATGTCCGTACAATTACTGGATGATGTCCCGGCAGAAAATTACCAGTACATTTCCTTTTTTTTTCTCCAGTGTACTTGGAATGAACAGTCCTGCTTGAGAACTCTAGATGCTTCCATTGTGTTATATTCTTCCCTGTTGTAAATTCCATAAAGGGTTGGGGGCAAAATCATCCATGAGAAAATGTGATGGGGACGTGTCCCCTCCGCAAATGACAGCTAAATGTGGACTACTGTAAATGTGCTACTCCTCGCTCTAAATGCTTCGTTAATTCCTGTCGTTCAAAGGACACACAAAAGGGAAAGTGAAAAAAGGTAGCATCTCCCACAGCGTGCGGAGACAGGGGCCTCACCCCAGGAAATCACGCCCTGGACACTTCCATTAGCTTGATGATGTGGGAGGGTAATTTTTTAGGTTAGGGACCTGTAAAAATGAATTTCATTCACTCAAAGAGAACAGGGAAAAAATACAGGTGAGTTTTATTGAGGAAGGAAAAATATACAGTAGAAAGCACAATTCCTTTCTCTGTGAAGAGGCAGACATGTTTCTGAGAGCTTGTTTATTCATTTAATAAATGATACATTTCACTAGAGTAATTACCACAACATGGGGTAATTAAGGAGGTGGATTGGTGTCTTGGCAGCAGTCAACCGAAACAACAGACTGCCATGCGTGTTACGGGCCTGCCAAAAGGAGGACATCATGTTGGTGCGCTTTCTGTTACAAGAGGGGAAATGAAAGCTGTTCCTCTGGCACGTGTTTATGTTGCAGATCTAATGAGCTCATTGTGGGAAGTTGCTGAAAATAAATGAATAGCACACATTAGACATAATGTGGACCTGATGTGTTCACATCTGTTTTACGATCTAGATTCATGTTCCAGATTGTGGATTTTGAGCTTTTTGAAAGTCTTGTTCTTTCTTCTAGAGAGGATTATTCGACATGGCCCAGTGTTCACCCAAGAGCCCAGTGACAGTGTTTTCCCTTTAAGCGCAGAGGACAACAAGATATTTATTAACTGCAAAGCCAAGGGAAGTCCAGCACCACATTACAAGTATGACTATTTTCCTCAAATGAAAATATAGTTTGTTTTTTTTGTTTTGTGCCTGGAATTTATGCCTTGAATTAAACAAAAGTTTAAGAATTAAAAAAAAAAAAGTTGAAATGAAATATGAAATTTGAACATCAGATTTTGAAGATTCTGCATTTGTGACAAATTGACATTGACAAAACATTTTGTCACTAGTGGCAGCCTTTTGAACAGTGTTATTTTAATATTATTAATGTACTATTATAATATTTATAAAAAATGTGAGGGTTTTTAATTTTAATTTTAGTTTGAGTTATTTTGTTGTGTGTTTGTTTATATATATATATATATATATATATATAGTTAGTTAGGTAGGTTTTTATTCATTTTGAATTCAGTTTTAGTTTTACTCATTTTAATACTTTGTATTTCAGATATTTGCCAAGGCTACCAACTTGGCCAACTAATTTTAGTTTTCTTTTAGTTTTTTTTTTAGGTTTTTATCTACAATTTATATTTTATTTAAGTTCCATTTAAAATTAGCACATTTTTTGTTTTAGTTTTTTTTTTTATAACATTGCTGCTTTTGGATTCATTGTATACTGTATTTTATTCTTGATGTAAATAATGTCTTCGAATTACACAGAACATATTTGTTTTTAATTCTTAAATTTCTTATCATCATTATCCTATGCTCACTCCACCAATTTCATATTTAGGTGGAAATTCAACAGGAAAGATCTTGATATTGACATGGACTACAGCCTTGTTGAGGGAAACCTTTTGATCAATAACCCTCAGGCAACTAAACACGGTGGTGTTTACCAGTGTATCGCCACTAATGCATTTGGAACCATCCTGAGCCGAGAGGCTAAAGTGGAGTTTGCATGTAAGTGCAAATTAAACTGTATGTTTTGTATTTGTGAACATTTGAAAATGGCACCTGACAGTCTCTTCTGCACTTGATTGCTATTACTTTGACTATACTGTCTTTATGTATGCATCCTTTGGAAGCTTAAATGCATAATATGTAAAATGTGCACTATGTTATCTTTTATATGGTCCATTAGTGGGTAAGATATACTTTCTTCCCTAGATGTAGCAGGCTTTTATACTGACAACTATATTTTCCTATCTGGAAGATTCCATCAGGAGATGTCCAATGGAGCTATCTAAAGTGCAGCCTGTCGTGAAAAATAAAAGTCTTAAAGAGGTCATATGATGCGATTTCAAGTTTTCCTTTCTCTTTGGAGTGTTACAAGCTGACTGTGCATAGATACGATCCCTGAAGTTGCAAAGACTAAAGTCTCAAAACCAAAGAGATATTCTTTATCAAATGGCTTGATACCCCAGCCCATTCCTTGGGGGTTTTTTTTTTTTTTTTTTTTTTTGTCCAGGGGTGAAACCATGGAGGTCTATATAATGCCTGGGAAGAGATGTGTGCAGTTTGAAATCTGACATTTTCCTTGTGGGAATCACCTTTTTTCCCCACTCTGGTGCAACTAAGATTATGCTGCTTTGCATTTTTATTTTCTCATAATTATATATATATTTTATGGATAAATATTTAGCAAATATATATATATATATATATATATATATATATATATATATGTGTATATATCTATATGTATATAGTGTACATTAGTTAATATATAGTGTATAAATATTTAGTGTGTGTATACACACACTCACATACACACACACACAGGTTTGTTTTTGTGAATTGTGGGAACATTCCATAGGCGTAATGGTTTTTATACTGTACAAACTGTATGTGCTATTGCCCTACACCAACCCTACCCCTTACAGGAAACTTTGTGCGTTTTTACTTTCTCAAAAAAACTCACTCTGTATGATTTATAAGCGTTTTGAAAAATTGGGACATGGGGTAATTTCTATAATATATATATTACCGTTCAAATGTTTAGAGTCAAAAATATTATTTTATGCTCACAGAGGCTGCATTAATTTGATCTAAAAAGAGCAAAACTGTAATATTGTGAAATATTATTACAATTTAAAATTATTTAAAATACCTAATAGTTTTCTATTGTAATACATTCTAAAATGTACTTACTTTTTTAGAATTCTTTAATGAACAGAAAATGAAAAAAAAACAGCAGTTATTTAAAATAAGAATATTTTGTAACTAATAATTAATAATAATTAATTAAATAGTAATTAAATTAATTAAAGTTTTGTTTCTTATTTCGTTCTTTGTCAAAAAAAGAAAAGAAAAAAATTACTGACCCCTAAAATTTAATGTGTGTGTATATACTGTATATTACATTTCATTTTTTTTGTGGAGTAAGGTGCACAATAAGAGGTAATTTTGGTTGATTCTTACTTTAGTACTATTTTGTTATTATTATTATTATTATTATTATTATGTTAAATTACTGTTGATTGTTTTCTAGACAAGTTGGAGCACTGAACTGAACCTTGTGAATTTTAGAGACAGCTCTCCATTACTGCACAGTAACTGTTACCTAAAGTTAAAATCACCTCTTTTTACTCATAAATAGCCGTGTTCATTGGTCTACTCTGTCACATGGTTTCAGATTATAGTAGTTGTGAATGTGTTTCCTATGAGACCAAAAGCCTTGAGCACAGTGCCCAGTAATGACGAGAGGTCCCTCACCTTGTCACCACTCCATTTATGATGGTTTTAATTCACCTTTTTCTGTCTTGAAGCCAAATGGTTATTTTTCCTCGGTGCTGTACACTCTTAAATATGCTGTTTGAACCTTAAATAGCCCTTATCAATCCACTTTTCAGCCACTCTAACCCCCTTTCTGCCCTCTGCCCTGCTTAATTTGATACTTTCATACTTCATTTCATACCACAGGCCTTGCTGTGCGGTCTTCCTGTATTCCTGTCTCATTAAGAAAGAGTGAGAGGTGACATGAACGAATAGAAATAGAAGAAAAATGATGAAGACTATTACAAAATGAGCTTATATCACAAAAAGACTGTTAAAAGCTAAATAATTAAATCGAAAACCCATTAATTTGCTTTGTGTTGATAATAAAACAAATGTGCTGTAATTATATTAGTCTAATTACAATAAGCACATACTTTGACTTTCCTTCTTTATTTATTCATGTAGATGATTTGATTTCAATATTTATTTTTATAAAGATTTCACAAACCAAAGCATTGGACATTTTGTGGTGTTAATTGTTTTGACAGTATAAGGGTTATTTTAGAGAAATATGCCATATGCCAGCATAATACAAATGTGCATATTTTGCCTTTATGAAAATAAATAGGGTGTAGTTTGTCATGAATGATTTAATTTGTTCTCAAACTGTTTCTATAGCATCAGAATGCTTTTCATACACAGACACATTTGTAATATTTCTGTCACACTTTATGATCTTACATTCTAATGTTGTGTTTATTTGTAATCATGAAGAGTAAATGCAGATTTTGTCGAGTTGTTTGCAGAGCCAGAATATGCCTTTTTCATGGAACAATATTAGTTTTCAGCTCCTGTTGCTTGTATTGTTTTAACCTTGTTATATATAAACTCCTTTCCCACAGCTGAGCTCTAACAAGCTGAGAACATACGCATCTAAATTTCATCCACAAATTTTATAAAAAAAAGATTTGAAAACCGTTTTCAAATTTTCTATTTCATAATGCATCAAGCTATACACTTAGTAGGGCATGTTGACTATATATCTGAGTTGGCAAAAAATGTACTGTCATCTGACAATTTTCTCCTCAGAAATCAGATACTCCTGGATATTTAATGGCCGCCCCAGCATTGTTGTTGGGGACAACCGACGATTTGTGTCCCAGAGGACTGGAAACTTGTATATTGCAAAAGTTGAGATGTCAGACGTGGGTAACTACACATGTGTGGTAAGGAATGTGATGACCAATACGACCGTCTACAGTTCCCCAACTCCAGTGGTGCTACGTTGGGACGGTGAGTAGCCTGGAGGAACTGCTAACAGTGATGAATCAGTATATTTGAGCATGACGGTGTTTGCTTTGGTGCCACTCAGAGACATAGCTTTTGTGTATTCATAGTCTCTGAGCCGTGCTCAGCCAACTGTGTGTGTGTGTGTGTGTGTGTGTGTGTGTGTGTGTGTGAGAGAGAGAGAGAGAGAGAGAGAGAGAGAGAAGGAGAAAAGATTCTGCATTAAGAAAGAAGACTTCAACCCTCACACACACACATATACCCTGGGAGGCTCAACATCACCAGTCATTAGTGTCTGTTTAATATTCACACAGACAAGGTATATGAAGTAAGGCGGAGAGGTTTTGAATATCTTGAGTTAATGTGAATATTGAATATTTTTATCTATGAATATTTTGGGCACTGCTGTACTACTTTACTAATTCGTATTTCTTACTTTTTCTTGCGTTTGATCTACATTCCCTGCTGAAAAGGCATTTTAGACCAGCATAAATTTACATGATTTTCTAGTTGGTGCAGGTTGATCAGCATAGCCAAAACCATCATGATCTTTTTGCTAAAGCTGGTTGACTAAGGGCGTCTTTTTGGCAAAGCAATGTTAACAAAATTAGTACCAAAAATCTTAGTTGACAAAGTTTTTTTTTCTTTTCATTATAATTTTTTTACTTTTTTTACTTTTTTATTGTATTTTTATATATATTTTTTAAGAATTCACAACTTACCTAATGCAAGCACTGTTTTCATGTTATGTCATGTTATGTTATGCTATATGTTTTATATTTTTGATGCATGTTTAAATTTATATGTTTTTCATAATGTATTTTTTATATAAGTTTGGTCTGTTTTTTATTATTATTTTTGACATTACCATTAAATAACATGTATTGTTGTTCACTGAAATATTTTTTTTAAGTATATGTGACCCTGGACCACAAAACCAGTGGGTCCAGTGGGTAAGGGTCAATTTTTCGCAATTGAGATTTATACATCATACGGAAGCTGAATAAATAAGCTTTCCATTGATGTATGGTTTGTTAGGATAGGACAATATTTGGCCGAGATACAACTATTTGAAAATCTGAGGGTGCAAAAAAATCTAAATATTGAGAAAATCGCCTTTAAAGTTGTCCAAATGAAGTTCTTAGCCATGCATATTACTAATCAAATATTAAGTTCTAATATATTTACAGTAGGAAATTTACTAAATATATTCATGGAACATGATCTTTACTTAATATCCTAATGATTTTTTGGCATAAAAGAAAAATCTATAATTTTGAACCATACAATGTAATTTTGGCTATTGCTACAAATATACCCCGGCGACTTAAGACTGGCTTTGTGGTCCAGGGTCACATATAGGATATTATTAATATTTTTCAGAAATATAAAGTTGTTTTACAAGTTTTACTTGTTTACTAAATATAAAAGTATAATTATGAGTCAAATGAACTGAAATGAATGAAAATGGCATGACAAAATATTGTCAAAAGACTGACTGAAAATAAAAATAAACTTGAAAAATGAATAGCGTTGTTAACCTAGTTAAAAACCTAGTGGGAACACAAGCATCCAGAACATTACATATGCTGGTGACCAGCCATTGTCTTTTCAGCAAGGTTTCTTGGCAAGCTGCATGTGTTGTGAACTTGTTTATATGCCTTGTTTGCACATAAAGTGATGTACATATATACTGTGAATAGTATAATAATTTCTGAATTGAAGCGCATTGGTTTTACCCTGAAAGACTTATGCTTGTCTATCCTCATTTTTCAGCTGTGATGGGGGAATATGAGCCAAAGATTGAAGTCCAGTTTGAAAAAATGCTCCACGTTGCCAAAGGATCATCAGTTCGACTGGAATGTTTCGCTTTAGGAAAGTAGGTCTCTACTTTACTAACAGATGGACTCCTTGCCTCCAGAGGGTTGCGTTGCTAACTGGGGATTTCCACAATTGGCACATAGTACATCTTAGCAATTATTTAAGAGAAATGTCTCAGAAATATACAGGATCCTTTAATCTTAGTGAGGTATTAGGAAACAGATGGAGAGGGGAAGGCATTATTTTTTAAAACAGCTGTAGACTGTGATCTAGGTGTGGGACATGGTTCTGGCCTTGGATTGTCCACAGGTAATGTGTTAAGGGATGCTGGGATACTGGAGGGCTATCAAACACAAAACAGATAGGCTGTCAGACCATTTATTTTTTTTATTTTAGTTATTACTTAGTTATTTATGAATTTAATAAAGCTACCGTTCAAGTGTTTGGGGTCGGCAAGATTTTTTTATGTTATTGAAAGTATCTTAAGCTCACTAAAGGTGCATTTGTTTGATTAAAATACTTTAAAATGGTAATATTATGAAAAATCATTACAATTAAAAATAACTAATTTCTATCTGAATATATTTTAAAATGTATTCCTGTGATGGTAAGTAAGAGTTTTCAGCAGCCATTACTCCAGTGATCCACGTCAAGCAACGTTTCTTCTTATTATCAATGTTGAAAACAGATGTGCGATTTGATACTTTTATGGAAACAGCATTTATTTGAATTAGAAATCTATTGTAACAATATAAATGTATTTAGTGTCACTTTTAATCAATTAATTAATGCGTCCTTGGTAGATAAAAGTATTCATTTATTTATTTTTCTTTCAAAAACAAAAATCTTACTAAACCAAAACATTTGAATGGTAGTGTATTTAAATATTCATTTAATTAATGGCTCAAAAAAACTTAAATTACCCTAAATGTTTAATAAACATTAAACATACATGCAAGCGACTGGAGAATACGTCAAACTTGAATTGTAATTGTGCAGAAATGGATTGAGGAACATGATGACTAACTAGTAACATGATCTGCTTTGATGAATCATGTTAAGCCTCCATATATCATCTTTGCACAGTGTGATGCTAATATGGTCTCTTTTCTTGACTTTTCTCAGTCCAGTGCCTTCTATTTCCTGGAAGAGAGCGGACGGAAGCCCCTTCCCAGGAAAAATTAAGATAAATCACTCAAATGGTGTCCTAGAGATCCCATATTTCCGTCCAGAGGATTCTGGACTTTATGAATGTGTGGCCGAAAACTCCAAAGGACATAGTATTGCAAAAGGACGTCTTGTATTTCAAAGTAAGGTCCAATACTGATTAAGTGTAAATAGCCAATGGTCAAAATACTGACTGGATGATAATTTGTATTTTTCACAGTGTTAAAAGACCTTTCTTTATCTCTCCGATCCATGCAGTGTTTTGCCGGCCATCACGATTACCGCAGGAGAATCAATAAGAGAAATTTTAATTTTTAATGAGTCAGATAACAGATCACATAGCAACCTGTGGTAAATAATAAATAATGAAAGAATAGATTTTATTGTCAATTGTCAAGGCAAGACTAATTAGAATGGCTATAGCAGGCGTTGTTTAGTCTGCCCAGAGAGCCCACAATATATGCACTGCTACTGTGCTCTTCTACAAGATAGGAAGAATCATCTCGAATGAATGTGCACAGAGTAACCTAATTTTTTGGTAGTTTATAAAACACAATGCTTTCATCATTGTTGCAATGCATTTCAAGAGAGAAAGTTAAGGGAGAGAGACGTAGGATGCAGACCTCTGCATTTGTATTATAGTAGTTCATTGCTGTTCACACAGATGTGGAACACCTGCAGTGGTTGCAGACTCTGTATGATGCAAACATGGCTATTGAGTCTGATCTTCACTGGGAGTGCAAGGCTAATGGAAAACCTCAACCTGTTTACCGATGGCTCAAGAATGGACAGCCTTTGGTCTCTCAGGTGATAATACTAACTGCCAGAATAACACCCCTCAGCCCATTTTACTTAGTACTAAGACTTAAAATATGCTGATTGTGTGTTAGAGTGTACATGTTGAAATGTTTGTATGTTGAAATATTATATGTTTAGGTTATTAGTGGTGCTCGCAATCTGTTCTGACAGTTTTGTTTATGCTCAGGACAGAATTCGTGTTGATGGTGGCGGGTTAACCATCTCCAACATAAACCTGATGGATTCTGGGATGTATCAGTGTTTGGCAGAGAATGATAACGGAGTCATATATGCAAGTGCTGAGCTCAAAGTTGTGGGTAAGCATCTTTCCATGTTATCAAAGAACCAGTATTTCCACATGAAGATATCAAGGATTTTTAAAATTGTGATTTTCAGACCTGGAAAAGTCTTGGAAATTAATGGAATTTGGTACTGTATGAACATATGAAAAGTTATGTTCTGCTCTAAGTTATATTTAATCGGCTTGATATATCTGAGAATACAAATAGAAAACCACCACAGAAATCTCAATAAAATAGGAATGATTTTTAAAATCATAATGGTAATCAAGAAAGTAGTAATGCACAGAAATTTCATCAACCGAAAATATTTGGCCGAAAATGAACCCGATCATCTCTTCTTTTTTACTACTAGTTAAAACGTGAAATAAACAGAAGGTATGTCGAAATAAACAGTACAATTTATTGAAATATGCTATGTCTTATGTAATCACTCAGTCAGTGTTTCAACCGTGGAAAGATATCAATAACACAGCTTGTAAAAATTACACTTACCTCAGGAAAGCCATTCAATTTCCATAACCTCGTAAGACAGCTAGAAAAAATAACACGTTTTGCTAAATATATGCAAAAATCCTTATATTTGTCTTAAGCTGTGAGCGATATCTTCATTGTTTAATATATGTTTGAATAAAGCTATTATGATTTTTTTTTATTACAGGCACTGTTTAAATGTTTTTATGTTTCAACAATGAACTGGAGTAGAAACATAATTATATAATTAAAAAGTTGATATAAAAACCTTTGTGCTTTATGTGCAATTTAAATATTTACATACAACTTTTTTTATTTGAGTGCTGATTATTAAATAAATGCAGTTAATTGATTATTAAACTTTATTTTCAATTTCGGTTTTTGTCTATATGAAAACTTTATTTTTGGTTTCATGTTTTGATAAAAAAAAATTATAATTTCAAAGCATCACTAAAAAGTCATGAAAATAAATTGGTTAGATGTGTGGGAACACTGGTATTCAGTGTTTCTAATAGTGAAATATATCAGCTAAAATCATATCTGAGCCAAACACCCTGAATCCCTTGTCTTTCAGCCTCTCCTCCAGACTTCTCAAAAAACCCAGTGAAGAAGACCACACTGATCCAGAGAGGTGGGGAAGCTATCATCGAATGCCGGCCGCACGCGTCCCCCAGAGCTTCCTACTCTTGGAGGAGAGGCAACGAGTTCCTAAAAGACAGCAAGAGGTACGGGTCAGCGGACCGGTCGCTAATGAAAGGTGCGAAATGAGCCGCTTGCACTCATGCCGTCCCCTGAGCCTTTGGGTTTGTTTGCACTGCAGTAGTGCAGGGTTCTGGTGAAGAGTCTTAAGGCACATTCACACAGGGCACTTTCTTGCATCCATCTGCATGGTTTTATGCCATAATATCCTTTTTCCAACAAGCAATGTGGATTATGTTTCCATTTATATAATTTATGTACTGATAAACACAGACATTGAAACCTCTCCTTTCCCCATTTATCTATAGTGCACAAGCATTGTAGGAATTTTTGTTTGTTTGTAGGTTACTTGTATTCAGTGTTAAAAGATATATAATACCATTCAAAAGTGTTGGGGCCGTAAGAGTTGAATTTAATATTGTGATGGTTTTTTTTTTCTTTTTAACAATTTAAAATAACTGTTGAAAGCTGAATTTTCATCTATCTTCAAAAATCATTCTAACATGCTGATTTGGTACTCAGCAACATTTCTTCTTCTTGAAGTTTTAAAATCAAAGTCAAATTAATGCTGATAAATGAAAATAAATGTAAGTGCTTAAATGGAATCTAGTTGTGCTGAAAAATAATGCAAAATTAACGTTACTTCGCATAAAAAATAACAGTGTAACATTTTATAATGAGAATGCATTTTTCAACTTCCTGTTTCCTACTTTCTCTCCCTCAGCGGTCATTATTTGCAAAGCATCAGCCCACTACTGTGTGATGTTTTTCTAGATTTTTATTCAAACATAATTGCCTTTTTTTGTCCATACTGAACACAGTTGCTAAGCCACAGATGTTGCACATTCAAAACCAACAACATCCTTCCTGATGACACTTTTCACACAAGAGTGAGTGCCTACTGGAACACTAATTAATACACCCCTGGTTCTGCCTCTCTCCTGTGGGGTTTCAATGGGACAGAATCGTTCTAGCATGGCCATGTCAGAACAGGTGGCAGGAGGGACGTGTGTATGATCTCCAGTAATGGATGGGGATGGAGTGATAACCAATGGTAGCTCGCACTGTGCACTGTGGTCCATCTGGACCTGAGAGAGAACACACATGTCATGACTCACTGATGCTGCCCAGGGTCTCCGTGGAGTGATGTGATTATTGGATGAGGGAGAGGGGGAGCGATGGAAAGGGGGAGCGGGAGAGGGAGTGGAAGTTAGAGCGAATGGAGGAAATGAGACAAGAGGTGCAAGGCTGTATATTAGATACTGTCTATCAGAGGGTCAGGGTAAGCCTCGGAGTGTCTGAAATGGAGTACAAAATTACTCCTAACTCCATACTTCACGGTATGTACTGTATGCTGCATAATGTTGTTTTGTAGCATATGCAACGATATTAAATATTCAGGAAAGATTTCAGTAAACACAGTGAGTGCGTGTTTAATTCAGCAAGTGGCATCTTGTTATCATTTTTGGGAATTTTGTAGAAATGTTTTAGCATTTGACAGTCCACTCAGATCTATCAGAAAAAAAATGGACAGTCAAGTCAAGAGCACTTGTGGGATACAGTATTCCACATTGTGCATACTATAGTAGTAGCCTATATGAAACAATATGCATAAATAAACAGTGCATGTATAAGCAAGTGGCATTTAATTGTTCATTTGGAAATAGTTATTTGCAGTTATTTTCAGATTTTAAGTAGAAACGTTTGTATCTTAACGTTTGACAGTCCACTCAAATTTGTTGAAGGAAATGGGGGGGTCAAGTCAAGCGCATACACTGTTGCACATTGTGCATACTGCATGCTATTGTTTTAGGAGTAGTAGCCTATATGAAACAATGTGCAGAATGCACAAGTAAAGAGTGCATGTTTAATTCAGCAAGTGGCATCTAGTTGTCATTTTTTAAATAGTTATTTTGCTGTTAGATTTTCTCTATATACACTGCTAATTTTTTTACAAATAGTAGTCTATATATAATATAATGCGATATGCAACAATAAACATTTTCGTAAACAGTCCATGTTTAATTCAGCAAGTGGCATCCACTAGTTTCATTTTTGAGATTCAAATTTAAATAATTGTTTTGACAATTCACTCAAAAAATAGAAGTTGAGCACATTGCGTTGTGGGATACACTATGGCACGCAGTGTGCTCTGGTTAATTGTGTTTCAAATGGAATACTAATATATTACATATTACACACTGTATAATGCATATTGTTTAACATCTCATGTAAAACTGAATTTTATGCAGAAAAAATGTTTCAAATTACATTGTTCAAGCAATATTATTATTGAATATTAATTCAGTAATTGGTGTCTAGTTAATAAAAAAATGCCCTTTTAGTCTAATTTAGTGCTCTTGGCTCAGTCAAATAAAACCCAAACTTTTGAACAGTAGTTGAGGTACCGTGCCCTTCAGAACACACTGACTCCTACATTAGTCATGAGTAAAGGAACAGAGAGCTGCTTTGTAGGTAAATATGTGTGATTGTTGAGTCTGATATGTTTTCACAGCAATTACACTCTGATTTATTTTGAAGAGGTGCAAACACGAACATGCCAATCTTATGTTGCATCTCACACTCCTGAGTTTGTATCAAGTCAATATGTGTTGCCGCCTCACTGTAGACGTTTTATGATTCTCTGGACGTGCCTCAACATGCGAGAAGCATCGATTAGTCATCGTATTCCACAGGGCAGTCAGGAGAGGAAGGATCAGAGACTGATTACAAAGACATCATGTCTTGACGCAAATATAAATGTGGCTCTGTCTGGTCAGAAGTTTTGTTCCGTAAGCAGATAGCTCTTGTCTTTTTTCCTATTGGTTTTGCAGCTCATTGCTCACGGGTGGTCTGGTCTGCGTTTGATGTTTTTGTCAATAAATCAGAGCAAAGCTTTCGGCGTAAAGCATGTTCTCTGAGCCATAGTAAATACATATTTATTTTAAAAAGCCGCAGCTGAAATAATTTGATTTCTTAGCTGGCAGGTCTGCTGCGCTCATGTTTGATTTGTTCTGGGAGAAGGTCACAGCATTATATATTTACATTGCTCTATTTATCTATTTATCTATCTATCTATCTATCTATCTGTCTGTCTGTCTGTCTGTCTGTCTGTCTGTCTGTCTGTCTGTCTGTCTGTCTGTCTGTCTGTCTGTCTGTCTGTCTGTCTGTCTGTCTGTCTGTCTGTCTGTCTGTC